>NW_027411774.1:0-165743 GCF_047663935.1 Musca autumnalis
GGAAAATTTTAAACAAAGTTTGAGTGTATGATGAAAAAGAAGCGTACTAACCAAGGTGAAGATCAGATAATACTTAGCGGGTTAAATGGACTGAAACTTTTGTGTGAAATTGGTAAAAATTTCAATAACGTAGCGGTTAAACAACGGAAGTAGTAGTACTACATAAGTGGGCTTCATTACATTTTACGTGAACTACATTTTCCTTTCCTGCTACAAAAATGTCTTTGTCATGCTAGATAACTTTTTGGTTTTGGTCATAAGTATTATACATTACATCTCTAATATTTGATAACTAAATTTTCACAATCATTGAAAATAAGTTCCGTGGAGAGCGATTGTCCAGGGACAGTGGTATAGGGTATCCCATGGTCGGCTCCGTCCGACTATAGACTTTTCTTACTTGTTTTTTTTTTATTTTTAAACAATAATAATCAGTATGCTTTAGCTTCTACCATATGATGGGGGCATTTTGACATTAGATGACACCTTTTTTATTACTGCGTTGGTAACCCTTATCACTAAAAACACCTTCGGTTGCTAATTCGCAGCGGCGAATGGTCAGCCGACTGCTAAATATGTGGTTGTCGATTATGCCAAACGAAAGAAAGATTAGGCGTAAAAAACGAAATAAGCAAAAATATACAAAAATAAATATGCGTTCGATTGCTTATTTAGGCGTGTGTATCAATATTGTGTAGCAGTTGAAGTGTACAGCTAATGCTAATGTTTTTAGATGCTAGCTTTTAAAGCCTGCCTCCCACACAAAATTTTGGGAAAAGTGCAGTTTGAGGACTCGTATCGGATCTAGTTGAAGTTTTTGAAGAAGGTTCTTTTCGCGGTCCCTATTGCAACGGTACAATTTTTCCGGGGTAAGTCCATACTTCCTGAAAAAATGGGCCAAGGGAGGGACAAGAGATGCTTCTCCTATACACTCGGCTTCAGCTGAATAGAAACAACCAATATTTGCCTACAAATACCGTTCTATCTGACGAAGGGAGAGGAATTGTAAATTATATTTTTGTGGACATGTAGAGTATATATAGTAGCCGATATTTTCAATACCTGACATGTTTCACATATGCGTCATAACTGTACTATTTACTAGCTTTATTAAAAAATTTCAAAATATTAGCTTGTTTTAATGCTTCACCAGGATAGAAGCACACTAAGAATTTACAGAAATCATTTGTCAGACGCGGTCAACTTTAACAAAAAACTATTAATAACACTGTGATACAAAAGTGGACAACATTTTTGCAGGGGTTCTGATGCATAAATTCGGTATTGTCGGAGTCCATGGAAGACGAAAATACCTTTGGTTTCTTTGGGTCACTTCGTTTTGTGATTTTATAACGGAAAATTTAGTGAAAAACGGACATAACTTCTTTTTTCCACGACGGACATTTACAGCTTATTTTTTATATAAAAGGTGAGAATCAAACCATAATTTTTAAAAATCGGGTAACAAATGTTTAAGTTATAGTGATTTAAGTGTGACAAAAACGCATTAAAAAACAGGAAAATGCTTTTCCTCGTGCTCTAGGCTGCGTAGAAGACACCAAACGGAGTAATTATTTACTTTTATCAAGGAGGAAATTTAGTTAGCTTTACAAAATGGGGAAAACCAATGAAATCGGTTGAAAAATGCGTGAGTTATGCCATCTTTAGTGTGTTAACTTGTTGGTTTTTCCTTTATAAAAGATTGGTATCTTGTGCGTAATTGTTAACTAGACAAATTTAAACTACAATCATACGCACCAAGGTACCAACTTTTATAAAGAAAAACCAAAAACTTAAAACACAAGAAATGCCATAACTCACGCATTTTTCAACCGATTTTATTGGTTTTCCCCATTTTGTAAAGCTAACTAAATACCTTCTTGACAAAAGTAAATAATTACGCTTCTATGCAGCCTAGAGCACCAGGAAAACCATTTTCCTGTTTTTTAATGCGTTTTTGTCACACTTAAATCACTATAAATTAACCATTTGTTACTCGATTTTTAAAAATTATGGCTTTTTCGAAAGCCATGATTTTCACCTTTTAAATAAAAACTAAGCTGTTAATTTCCATTGTGGAAAAAAGAAGTTATGTCCGTTTACAGTTGAAAATCCAAGAAACCCCGTTTTTCACTACATTTACCGTTATAAAATCAAATAAGTATGTAATTAAAAAAAATTATGTAACAGTGTTTTATTTATAAATGCACTTAAAAGTAGAAAATAATTTTGATGATGGAATCTCTCAAATAAAACGCTTGCATTTTAATTAAAACTTGTGATAATATTGAACGGCAAGCGTTTTATTTGAGAAATTCCATCATCAAAATTAGTTTCTACTTTTAAGTGCATTTATAAATAAAACATTGTTACTTAATTTTTTTTAATTACATACTTATTTTCTAGTTTTTAGTGCATTTAAAAATAGAACACTGAAACTTATTAATTTTATAATTATTTTTAATTTTTTTGTAAATACATTTTTTTAAGATTTTCAATTTTATTTGTATATACTTGAGATTATAAATGATATTTAATGATGGTGCCCATATAGCGGTACCACCCGATTTAAGTTGTTTTGAGGATTTTGTCTTCGAGTTCCCAGTTGTACAGAAACGTCCCCACCAAAATTGTGTACATGGGTCAGATTTTGAAATAAGTATTTATTTTTGGACCGTTTGTGTGCTTGTGTGTGTGTAGTAGTGAACAAGTTAGACTGAATGTGGAAAAGGCAAGTTGAGAAGGGGAAGTTCGGAGAAGGTTGTTTGGAAGTTCGGTGGGGGGTGGAAGTTCCTAACATCCACCTTCATAACACCACCCCTTCGAACAACCTCCACCGATCTTCCGAACAATCTCATCCAAACTTCCGAAAAATCTCCTCCGGACAACCTCATCCGAACTTTCAAACAAACTCCTCGGAACTTCCGAACAACATTCACTTTAACTCCTAACAACTTATACCGAACCACCGAAAAACCACCGCCGAACTACCTCCTCCGAACTTTCCCCTCTCAACATGCTCTTTCAATTTTCAACGGAACCCCATAACCAATTTAGGCCGAAAATGTAGATACAAACTTTAAAATGCCTGAAATTGGGTGGTACCATTTATAGGGACTATATCAAAACCTGGACCTATGTCCACAATTTTTGGTGGAGAAGTTGGGAACTCGAAATCAAAGTTACAGCCATTTCGGCCCAAAAATTAAGACAAAAACAGTTGAAATCGGGTGGAGCCGTAATATGGAGGCTATACCAACACCTGGACCTATGTCACAATTTTTGGTGGAGAAATTTCTGTACCACTGGGATCTCCAAATGACAAGTTACACGCGATTCGGTATAAAAATGAAGATAAAATCCATAAAACACTTGAAATCGGGCGGTACCGCTCTATGGGGGCTATACCAAAACCTGGACCTATGTCCATAATTTTTAATGGGTACGTTTCTGTACCTATTTGTCAAAAAGCAGCCAATACGGGCTTAAAATGACGATAAAATACCTTAAATCGAGTGGTACCGCTGGGTGGGAGCTACAGGAAAAAATGGACCCATATTAATTTTGGTTTCATATTCATGTACAAAGTTTTAGTTCGATTTGTCAACTACAACGGTGTGAAAAATGAGTTACCAGATTTGAAAAGCAAATTAGATAAAAAACTGTAAAACTGTGTAAAAATGGACCAATATTGGTTTTGATTTCATATTCATGTATTGTCATTCATATCTGAAAAGTGTGCAAAGTTTTAGTTCGCTTGGTCAATTACAACTGTCTTAAAAATGAGTTACCCGATTTGTAAAGCATGTAAAATTGAACACTGTACAACACTGTAAAAATGGACCAATATTGGTTTTGATTTCATATTCATGTATTGTCATCCAAATCTAAAAAGTTTGCAAAGTTTTAGTTCGATTGGTCAACTGCAACTGTGTGGGAAATGAGTTACCAGATTTGAAAAGCGAAATACCGGAAATCGGATGGTACCGTTATATGGGAGCTATAGGAAAAAAATGGACCCATATTGATTTTGGTTTCATATTCACGTATTGTCATCTAAATCTGAAAAGTGTGCAAAGTTTTACTTCGATTGGTCAACTGCAACCGCTTTAAAAATCAGTTACCAGATTTGAAAAGGGGGTTAAGTTAGACACCGTAAAAACACTGTAAGAATGGTCCAATATTGGTTTTGATTTCATATTCATGTATTGTCATCCAATTCTGAAATGTGTGCAAATTTTAAGTTCGATTGGTCAACTGCAACTGTGTGAAAAATTAGTTACCAGATTTGAAAAGCAAATTAGATAAAACACTGTAAAACAGTGTAAAAATGGACCAATATTGGTTTTGATTTCATATTCGTGTATTGTCTTCCAAATCTGAGAAGTGTGCAAAGTTTTAGTTCGATTGGTCAACTGCAACCGTGTTAAAAAATGAGTTACCAGATTTGAACTAAACACACACCAAGGCAAGTTAAATAAAACACTGTAAAAACAAAGTGACCCAAAGAAACCAAAGGTATTTTTGTCTTCCATGGACTCCCACAATACCGAATTTATGCATCAGAACCCCTGCAAATTTTCACTGTAGCACAGTGTAATTATAAATAAAGTCAATGAGTGCTGATTGCCAGCAAATATTGTGCAAAAAATTTTTATTAGGTTCTTGAAATTTGATGAAAATCGATGCTTAGAGCTCATTCATAACAAGAAATCGGTAGAAACAATTTATAAAGTCAAAATTTTATACTGAACTAGCTGACCCGGTCCGCGTTGCTGGCCCGTTGTTTGGGTTCTCCGTGTAAACTTTAGTTATCTATCCAGCATTGATACAGCTATAATTAGGCATCCCTCTAGAAACTTCATAATATAAATCAATGTTTTGACATAAATTCCATGTAATGGTATCCCCCAAATTTAAGATATAAAATCTCTTTTATTATACGCTTCACCATAAATTGACAGTTTAAAGCACTTTGTGACCCACATATAATGATCGGTGCACGTCAATTAACATTGCTATATATTGGATTGTTGGTCTCGGTTGGGGTCGTAATGAATACTGCAGAGAATTGTCAGTATAGGTCCACGTTTTGATATAGCTCCCATAGAACGGTACCGGCTGATTTTCGCTATTCTTGAGGATTTAACATCATTATCACACCGAAATGGCTAAAATTTGGTTTTAATGTAATTTAAAGAGGAGAGCATAAATATTCGTATCGACCGAAAGACACGCCTTTTTATTTGCGCTCGGTATGCAACAGTTATAGGTTCACGTTTTGATATAGCTCCATAAAGCAATACCTCCCGATTTTCGACAGTTTGGAGATATAGCCACTGTTCAGTATACGTCATCGTTTTGATATAGCTCCCATAGAACGGTGGCGCCTGATTTTCGCTATTTTTGGTGGATTTAACCTCATTCAGGCCGATCGAACGTAACGCTTTATTTCTTCGCGCTCTATATGCAATAGTGGTAAAATACCCCTCAGCGAAATGTATGTTCCTTCGGGATATGTATGGCAACATTTATATAATTCATAAAAAAATTACTTCTATACATTGTAGTTGTTATTATCGAGATTTTGCTGTATTTAAAAAATGTATCTTTACCTAGCTATTCCAAGGACTGAAATCAATGCTCATGAAGTTTCACTTCCCACATTTTGAGATTTTATCCGTAATTATAATATTTTCAAAAATCGAACACGATCGCGGTATTCTGATTCCAGTGATGATATTGTATTGTATATCAATAACTTTGTCTGATTTCCAATGGATCTTTCTGGAATTTCGATCTTGTGACATCTCAAGTTATCCGGATTTTACTGTATTCCAAAATGTGGAGTTGATCGCGCTGTCCCACTTATTGTTTAGTGTTCAGCGTTTATAGCGTTTTTAGGCATGCTTACAAAATTATGTATATTATCTGAAATAATAAATGTTTGCAAATTTTGTGATGACCGCGATATTTCACTTTTCGCGATATTTCACTTCCGCGAAGACCATTCAGGGTCAAGACAGTAATTACAGTGGACTTCAGATTTAAAAAAAAAAATTGAAGGGGAACCTCCGGTCACTACACTTAGCCGTATTAAAATAGCTGACGACCGCGCTATCCCACTTGTTCAAGCTAGTGTTTATATCATTTTTGTGTCACGCTTACTAAAATTATGTATATTAATTGAAATAATACATTTTTGAAAACTTTGTGATGACCGCGATCATTCAGGGAAAACAATCTGTAAACAATACGTTCAAAAATATCAAAGATTTCAGATTTTCTTAAAAACATTGTATAAAAACAGCTTACGACAGTTCTAATTAATTGAAATAATACATTTTTGAAAATTTTGGGATGACCGCGATTTTCACTTCCGCGACGACCATTCAGGGTCAAGACTGTAATTACCATAGCATTGCAAACAATTTGTAAACAATATATTAAAACGTATCTTGAATTTCGCGGTTTTCTTAAACAATTTGTGGGGAGGACCACCGGTCACTACACTTAGCGGGATAAAAAAATAGATTACGACCTATTCTCAGACCTAAAAACTCCACATACAAAATTTCATAAGATTTCCCAATCGATTTTTCGGAATTTCAATATAGTGACATCTCAAGTCATCGGGATTTTACTGTATTCTAAAATATGGCGTTGACCGCGTTATCCCCCATATTGAAGCCAGTGTTTTAGCGGTTTTGTAGTCACGCTTACTAAAATTAGGTATATTATCTGAAATAATACATTTTTGAATAATTTGGGATGACCGCGATATTTCACATCCGCGACGACCATTAAAAAAAATATATAGCCTATTTTCACCACCGGTGTTCCCAGTACATTATCTGAAATTTTCAAGAAAATCTATTCAGCCGTTTTTGAGTCTATTCGGAACATACAAACATACTAACATACACACATTGCCTTTTATATATTAGATTATGTTCAAAATTTTCTAGACTACAATAAAATTACAAAAAAGTCAATTTTAATAGGTTTATGAGTTGGAAACAGAGGAAATATGGTAACGATAACTCAAATTTCTACTGCTCCAATCCAAAAATTTATAAAAGTGACTTTTTTGTAATTTTATTGTTGTCTTGAAAATTTTGAACACAATTCAGTATAAAATTTTGACTTTATAAATTGTTTCTACCGATTTCTTCATATGAATATTTTTTGGAGTTCTAAGCATCGTTTTCCATCAAATTCCAAGAACCTAATACAAATTTTATGCACAATATTTGTTGGCAATCACCACTCACGGCCTTTATTTATAAGTATAAATAGTTTTTTGTAAAAGTTTACCACATCTGACAAAGGATTTGTCTGAATTCTTAGGAAGGTTCTAGCCTGGTGAACCAATCAAACGATAAGTTCTAGGAAAGAGAAGCCATTACATAGTCGATACGTCCGAAGATTTGCTTTACCACCAATGAAACCAGGTAACGTAATTTGGTGACTATGTGGGTTCGAGTCCTTGGCTTTCCTTTTTCACTTGCAAATAATTTCCGATCATCAAGCTTAACTCTAAACGAGAAAATTAATAAAAAATCTTTAAAAATGATCTTCGCCCTTACAGGCAAAATTTCAAAAAATAAAAACATGCTAATATTTTGACATTTTTTCATAAAGCGAGTAAAAAGTACCGTTATAACGCATAGGTGAAACATGTTAGGTATTGAAAACATCGGCTACTATATACTCTACATGTCCACAAAAATATAATTTACAATTCGTCTCCTATCGTCAGAAACAGGGTTTGAATTTGCTGCAGCAAATTCACAGCACAGGATAGGGTCCGCGCTGGCGCTGTGAAAGTGCCGCAGCAAAGCACATAGCCATAGCATCAAAAATAAAAAATATTGCTATGCTGTGCTGTTTTCATAAACAAAAACCTAAACTGTTACTGTGCTATGCTGCGAACATTAAAATAGCACAGCACAAGGTCTATGCTATGCTTGTGAAATCATCGCAGCATAGCACATAGACATAGCATTAAAAACAAAAAGCAAAACTATTGCAGTGCTGTGCTGCGAACATTTTCGCATACAATGCTTTGGACTATGCTGTGGCTATGATAATTTTACAGCATAGCGCATAGCAATAGTCATGGAATCAAAAAACGATTACTGTGCTGTGCTATGGTGTGAACATTTCGACATAGCATTAATAATATTAACCCAGCAAACCGAATTAAAGATGTTCAGTTTGTCTACACGCTGAACAAGTGAAAATGAAATTTAATGCATTAAAAAAGTAGAAGTTACAAGCAATTAATTTTTTGCTTCTAAAATATCTATGTATGTTTCAAGAACCTACAGTTATTACATAAGTTTCACATTTAATTCAAAATGTTCAAAATGTTTTAATATTTTTCCTATAAATATTTTTAGAACGATAGCTCTTATTATTCAATATTTTTTGACATTTTATTTTCTATAACAATTATAGTAGAACAACATAAGGTAACTGCAATACCCAGCTGACTGAACTGGGCTGTAATGTTAGTGTCAAATTCCATACGACATTTTATATATTTATTTCTATGTTCGATGTATATTAGGGATATATGTTTTGTTGAAGAGAAATATATAGTTCAGAAAAAAACTATTTCCCCTTAAGACTTCTTCATATCAGTGAGATGTAACCGCCTCCAAGTCCGAACGACGTGCCGCACACTAAAACGCCGCTTATAGAGGCGATACAACATTTGTTAATTGTGTGGTACTTTGTTAAATTTGGAAAAAATAAAGACCTAATAAATGTGTGCTTTTTGACTTCAAAAACAAAACTTTGAGACAGCTTCTCCTGTTTCAATGAATTTCCAGAGACTTCAAACATTTTTGACTTTATCTATCTCTGAATGGGCGCCACATGTTAGCTCATTAGTTTGAACGGTTGTTAAAGGCAATTCCCGAAGGGACGCCACTGGAAGAACAGTGTCCACATGGTAACAATATAAATACTGGACTCCGATATGTAAAAAATGTGTTAGTATTCGATGTGGTTCATACAACAACTATATATATTTTTAAAGTATGATCAAACCTTACTGATATGATTTGCATACAGGATTTGCAACGACTTTTCTCGAACTTATTGTTCGTTAGGGTTGATTATAGTTCAGGAGCAAATTTACCCACGAGACATTAAAAATTCTGCTTATTTTTTATACTTTGGTATATGTCTGTCATATCTTATATTCCATCATCACATTTACGAAGGCTGAAGTTAAAAATCACCAACCTAATATTCTTGCAAACATTCCCTGCTCCAAATGAATTTGTATGGTATTTGTCAGCGAGTGTGAGAGATTCCCTGAAAAATAGTTTTAGTCTGTGTATGTGTGTAAATTCTAGAAATACATTGTGTCTCTGTCGTTAGTTTTCAAGTAGCCTGACAAAAAGAGGAATCTCAATTGCTTTCATGAATTTTAAATAATGCCAAGAAACACACCATGACTATTTTATTTCACTTTACCTTCTTGTTTTTGTCTGAGGTATATTCACATTATATATACGTGTGAATGTGCCTTGTGTGCTGGTGGGTGTCATTCCTTTGGCCTGTGTTTTTGCTTTTTTTCATGAAAATATGCCGGGAGCCTTGTTGGGAAGGTATGCTATATTCACTACCCCACAGCTTGTTTTCATTTCACATTTTTGTACCGACAAATGTTCGGATTGTGACTTTACAATTCACAGACACCGGGACAGTTGTACAATTTACCACCCACGTTTCAGATTTACTAACAAAACAGTCAAGCAAATCACATTCCTACAAGGAATTCGAGCTAGAAATTACTCGAGCTTATCTTAATGTTGTTGTTCCTGCCACAAGGGTTTTGTATGACTGCGAGGCTGACGGAAGGACTTTTTTCATTGCATCATGTATGTATGTATGCATGTGTATTGCCGTGCGAAAGCCAGGTTATATAGGTATGGGGGACGAGTACGGGAGCAGCAAACATTGACTCTTCTTCACCAGCAAATATAAGAATTTCTCATGTAAACCTTCACCGGATATTTTCCCGTTAGCTTTGGTTATGCTTGAATATTTTTCTATTTTTCTGTTTCTTTGTTGCTCTCTCTCTACTTCTTCAACATCATCATCATCGATTGCATTTCTGAGTTGTTGCAGGAATCAAGAACTAAAAAAATGCACACTCACACACACATTCTGACATAATACAATGTTGTTTTGTCTGTCGCTTGCAGTCAAAGACATCTTTCACTCGCTGACACTGGGAATGTATTTGTTATTGCTGTTTAGGGGATACTTGTTGTACAGCTGCAAGTGTTGGCTTCATTGTTTACTTCCCAGTTTTTACTTCAATTGATAAGCTTTATACAGTTAGTACCAGTAAGAGGTATTGTTACGTGTCTGCACACACGACACACACATGTGCATAGAGTTGATTACTGTTGTAAGGGAAGTCTCAGGATTATTGAACTAACAATATAAATTTGGTCAGAGAAATATAATAAGCAACAAGTAACCATAGGATATAGTCCAGATCAACACGGTGTGCCTTAACTAACTTTAAATGAAAAGTGTTTACACCTGAGAAATTTTTGCACATTGTGAAACTACAATGTTCATAGATGAGAAAAACCAAAAAACAAAAAAAAAACGGATTTCAAATAAATCGCGGTCAAAGTTCACATTTTTAGGGTATTTTAGGTTTTCACGATTTTGCTTGGAAACCGCAAGTCCTATCGCAAAAGGACTAAAGAAAATGTTGTAGCAGTGAAAACTCTCTACAAGCTTGACCTACATGGTACTTTCGAAGGTTTTAACATTTTTGAGATATAGACATTTAAATTGGGACAATGCACTGACTGTATCGGCTTATAACACAATGTCACGGTGGCCCTTAACTAACTTTGAATGAAAACTGCTTACACCTGGAAAATTTGGCGGATACTGAAACAGCAATGTTCACAAATGGGAAAATCCAAAACCAAGAAAAAATCGCTGGAGAGTTTTTTAAATAAACCGCGGCCAAAGTTCACAATTTTAGGGTTCTCTTAAGTTTTCAGCATTTTGCTTGGAAGCGGCAAGTCCTATCGAAATGAAACTAAAGAAAATGTCGTAGCAGTGAAATTCTTCTACAACATTTTCTTTAGTCCCATTTCGATAGGACTTGCCGCTTCCAAGCAAAATCCGGAAAGCCTAAGACCCGTCCGCCCGTTCGTCTGTGGTAATCACTCTAGCATCCACAAAAATGGAGATATGACGCTGAAATTTTGGAAAGATGTGTCTTTTGTTTGCAGGCAGGTCAAGTTGGACGATGGGCTATATCGTTCCACGTTTTTGTATATACCCATATAACGGTACCACCCAATTTCAGGTATTTTGACGTTCGTCACATTTTTAAACCGAATTAGCTTTAATTTGACATTTAGGGTTCCTAGTGATCAACAAACTTATATCCAAAAATTATGGGCATAGGTCCATGTTTTGGTATAGCCCCCATATAACGGTACCTCTCGATTTTCAGTATTTTGAGGATTTTAGCTCCAATTTTTAACCGAACTAGCTGTAATTTGACATTTGAGGTTCTCGGTAGCATCGAAACTTCTCCACAAAAAATCTTTAACATGTGCCATATTTTGGTATAGCTCCCATACGACGGTACCTCCCGATTTTCGGTACTTTGAGGATTTTAGCTATTTTAACCGAACTATCTGAAATTTGACATTTGAAGTTCTCAGTGTTCACGAAACTTTTCCACAAAAAATCTTTAACATGTGTCCATATTTTGGTATAGCTCCCATAGAATGGTACCTCCTGATTTTCGATATTTTGAGGGTCTCAGTTACATTGTTTGACGGAACTACTCGTAATTTCACTTTTGAGGTTACCTGCAGTAATAAAACTTTGCCACCAAAAATTGCAAAGGTAGGTAGACACATTGATATAGCCCCGTTGGTGGTAACTTTCACCTGGCTGAATACATTTTTAGATTATATTAGATTATTTAGATATTTAGTGTATCCATGGTCGAAAAATATTTCCACCTAAAATTGTGAAAAGGAACAAATTATTCAATTTTAATTAAGATTATTTTATGGTGAAGGGTATAAAAAGTTCGGCTCGGCTGAACTTAACATTTTTTACTTGTTAACATTTGTTTTGTTGTTTTATTTAGGAATTTATCTTAAACATCTTAAAAACTGTTTCATTTTTCGATTTTGCAAATGGGTAATATATGAATTGGAATCAAAGATGAATAATCTACCAATTATAAGGATGATATCTTCTTCACATGATGATTATTTACATACGAAAGAGGAATATGCAATACCTAAACCTATCACGGGCCAATAAACAAATCATTCAGTAATACCAATTAACGCTGGTACAATAATTGCTGAACCATTTTCAAAATCGATCAGTTTTGCAGATTCTCAATATACATTCCTAATAAAAAACAAAGCAAATGTTAATATATTTTATTGATTTTTTTTTTTTTTTTTTTTTTGTAAAGTAACAAATTTTGCCCAGTTGTATTATATATGAAAAACTTTATTGACAAATTAAAAAACATACAAAAATAGTAATTATTATATATAATTATAATAATTATAATCGTAGTAAAATACAAAAAAGTAATTTAAGAAAATCGAACAGTACAATATGTAGTTGATAAAAATTGATTTTTAATATTAAATCGCCAAATTTGCATTCAAGCCCACTGCGCAATTGTCTTATATTTTTTACTAGCAAGAAATGGTGAACACTGGAGATTCTGTTGTACTAAGACCTATTTTTATTGCCAATATTCTTTCGATTTAATTCTTTTTAGTACTGTACACCGTAGTCCCTAAACAGCTACCATATTTTTTATTTCGAATTTCCAAAACTATGACCTCACATCACAGACATTCACCAACAGCGACTCATATTGCAAATTTCAGACTTGACTCCTGGTTTTACCTCTTCACTAACGAAGCATTCCCTTCCAGTTCGAATTTCCAAACACTAAACATTATTTCAGCCATTTACAACAACAATAACGCACATTCACAATTCAGGGTTCTAGCTTTAGCAGTTTCGCCCAGAACCCGAATAGGTCCGTAAAATTTTCGAAAATGGCCATAAAAACCCACGTTTTCGTATATCCTCATATAACGGCACCCCTCGACTTAGTGTATTTTAAAAGAAGAACAAATCTATATCGTCCAATTTTTTTTTAAATTTGGACCTTGATTACTCAGAGGATATAAAAGTTTAATTTAAAAAATGCCCACTTCAATCCACGTTTATTAGAAGACATATTTTGAATATTTAGAGTATTTTGAAGATCTTCTGCATATTTCCCAACCGAAATTCTGAATTTGTGGCATGAAAGGTTAGAAAAAAAAGTTTAACAAAAAATTGTACTTAATGTGCATGGGTATGTCAACCGTATATAACGGTAAATTTTTTTGCGGCATTTCAATTTAGGCTTTTTTATTATCAGGGGGTAAATACCTTCTACTTAACAAAATTTTCGCATTGGACCACGTTTTCTAATTAACATACTAAAGTTTGACTACTTAATATCCGTACATTATTTAGAAATGCCTTTGCGTTAACATAAAATCAATGGAACAATATTCAGTACAATTTTTCAACCTCAGAACTTTATCTCAAATTTTAGAGTGATCTTCATAACAAATATTTTTCCATTTCGTACTTTTTGTACAAGTAGCATATTTCCAAATTATATAATCCCAGCTTTGTTTCTACACCCAACACCAAATTTAGTACCTTACACAATACCAAAATGGTTTTGGTACCAACATGTTACCCAAATTTTCGTCTACATAGGTAAACGTTTCAAAAATTACTTCCTTATATTCAACATATATCCCAACCCCAATTCACTTTTATCTGTTCCCCTGAAACCAATAGTACTACTTAGTACTTTTTGTATAAATAAGTACGAATTTTCAAAACCACGTCCGTACCTCCACTCTAAACACCAATTGCTTATCTAATACCGAATTTCAAAATTCCAGTTCTACCACTTTACAAAATCACAAATTGTACACGACTTTCCAAAAACTACTTTCATATCTCAGCTCTATCCGTTCACCTAAATCCAAATTATAGCCAATGTAATTCCAATTTAGCACTTTTCCATAAGTACGAATTTCCAAATCTACCTTCAATCCTACACTCCAACAGAAATCTGTTCACGCAAATACAAATTGTACCGAATTTAGTACCATTTAGTACTGCTTCGTGCACATTAGGACGATTTTCCAAAGCTACATCCATATTTCAGTTCCATATTCCAACATTAATCTTGATTCCAAATTTCTGGATTCCAGTCCTTCAAATCTAAATCATACTAAACTCACCACCATTTAGGACTTTTCGACCTTTGGCACATCTTTCTTACTCTTCATCCAAATTTCGGGATTCTGGCCCTATTCGTTAACCCATATCCAAATTGTACTATATTTAGTATCATTTAATACTTTTCGTACACATTTAATTCGAATTTACAAAAACCTTTCTTTGTTACTCCACATCAGTGACCTTCGCTCCAAATTTCAGGATTCCAGCTCTTTTCGTTAACACAAACCAAAATTGTACTAAATTTAGTACAATTTATTACTTTTCGTACACTTATAGTTCGCATCTCAACAACCTTTCATTGTTACTCTTCATCAGTGACCCTCATTCCAAATTTCAGGATTCCAGCTCTATCCGTTCACCCAAATCTAAATTGTACTAAATTTAGTACCATTTAGTACTTTTCGTGCACTTATAGTTCGAATTTCTAAAAACTTTTCTTTGTTACTCTCCATCAGTGACCCTCATTGCAAATTTTAGGGTTCAACCTCAATCCGTTCCCCCAAATCCAAATTGTACTAAATTTAGTGCCATTTAGTACTTTTCGTGCACTTATAGTACGAATTTCCAAAAACCTTTCTTTGTTACTCTCCACCAGTGACCCCAATTTCAAATTTCAGGATTCCAGCTCTATCCGTTGACCCAAATCCAAATTGTACTAAATTTAGTACCATTTAGTACTTTTCGTACACTTATGGTTCGAATTTACAAAAACATTTCTTTGTTACTCTCCATCAGTGACCCTAATTCCAAATTCCAGCTCTATCCGTTCACCCAAATCCAAGTTGTACTAAATTTAATACCATTTAGTACACTAATTGTTCGAATTTCCAAAAACCTTTCTTTGTTACTCTCCATCAGTGACCTTCACTCCAAATTTCAGGATTCCAGCTCTATTCGTTAACACAAACCAAAATTGTACTAAATTTAGTACCATTTATTACTTTTGGTACACTTATAGTTCGAATCTCAACAACCTTTCATTGTTACTCTTCATCAGTGACCCTCATTCCAAATTTCAGGATTCCAGCTCTATCCGTTCACCCAAATCCAAATTGTACTAAATTTAGTACCATTTAGTACTTTTTCGTGCACTTAGAGTTCGAATTTCTAAAAACTTTTCTTTGTTACTCTCCATCAGTGACCCTCATTGCAAATTTTAGGGTTCAACCTCAATCCGTTCCCCAAATTCAAATTGTACTAAGTTTAGTGCCATTTAGTACTTTTCGTGCACTTATAGTTCGAATTTCCAAAAACCTTTCTTTGTTACTCTCCACCAGTGACCCTAATTTCAAATTTCAGAATTCTAGCTCTTACCGTTTGCCTAATACAAAGGAGGCCATATTTAGTACCTTTTAGTACTTACACTTCTAGGTCGAATTTCCAAAAACCCAGCCTTATCTCACCCCTACACACCAACAGCAACCTACACCCAAAACTTCAACTTTCTAGCTTCAGCGGTTTCATCTGGGCGGTGATGAATCAGTCAGTCAGTGAATACCTCACCTCACTGCTCTTTTATGCTCGTATATGTACACACGGTGCTCTTGAAACAATTTTAAATAGAACGTGTTTACACCTCGGAAGTTTTTGCGGATTCTGAATCTACAATGTTTATAGATGAGAAAAATCAAAAAACCAAAAAAATCTCCGGAGCGCTTTTTAAATAAATCGCGATTTAAGTTGACTTTTTAAGAGGTTGTTTAGGTTTTCACGATTTTGCTTAGAAACCGCAAGCCCTATCAAAATGGGACTGAAAAAAATGTTGTAGCTATGAAAATTCTCTACCAGTTTGACCTTTATGGATTTCTCGTCGGTTTTACAGTTTTTGAGATATTGAAGTTCAAATTGGGACAATTCAAATTCAATTCAATTATGTATCGCCCCCTTATAAAACAATGTCATGACTGCAAATTCCCAACTTAAACTTATATATCTAAAAAAAAATTTACAACTTAAGATAAGTTACATAAGCCAGTCTTGTAGAGAATTTTCATAGCTTTAAGATTTTCTCAGGTCCCATATCGATAAGACTTACCGTATTCAAGCAAAATCGCGAAACCCTAACAAAAAAACCTAAAAGTGTAAACTGAGCTTCTTTATCTCAAAAATGGTACAGACTGGGAACATTTGATGAAGGTCAATCCTCTAGAGAATTTTCACAGCTACAACATTTTCCTTAGCTCCATTTCGATTGGACTTGCGGTTTCCGAGCAAAATCGTGAAAACCTAAGAAACACCTAAAAATGTGAATTTTGACCGCGATTTATTTAAAAATCCCTACAGCGATTTTTTCTTATTTTTGGATTTTTCTCATCTACGAACACTGCTGTTTCAGAATTCACAAAAACTTTCCCTTTGTAAGCGGTTTTCAGCAAAAGTTAGTTAAGACGCACCCTTCATGACATTGTTTTATAAGGGGGCGATACAGTCAGTGCATTGTCCCAATTTGAACTTCTATATCTCAAAAATGGTAAAAACTACGAAAATTCCATAAATATCGATCTTGTAGAGAATTTTCATAGCTACAACATTTTCTTTAGTCCTATTTTGATAGGACTTTCGGTTTCTAAGCAAAATTGTGAAAACCTAAACAACCCCTAAAAATGTCAATTTAAATCGCGATTTATTTAAAAAGCGCTCCGGCGAATTTTTTTTTTTTTCTCTTTTATAAACATTGTAGTTTCAGAATCCGCAAAAACTTCCAAGGTGTAAGCACCTTCCATTTAAAATTGTTTCAAGAGCACCGTGACCTCTCTCGTGCGCTACGCGTTGCTACTGATTGTAAAGTAGCCCTATATGCCGCATTTTTTTCTTCGGTAGCAGCACGGCACTCCTGGTCATACCATGGATTCTTTGGTGGAGGTCTCTGGTATCCAAGTACTGATTTTGCGGCAGTTTGCATGGAGTGGGCAATATTTTGCCATTGTGCTGATATGTTATCGGGACGAGAAGCGCTTTCATTAAGAACTTGGGCTAGTTGAGTGGAATATGCTGTGGCTATCTGTTGTGTTTGCAGCTTAGCGATGTCCCACATTTGTGTTGTGTCTGTCCGTTCTTTATTTGCAACGTTAAGACGGGTACGTACCTTTGCTGCAACGAGGTAATGGTCCGAATCTATGTTTGCTCCTCGGAACGATCGTACATCCATCACGCTCGATGAATGTCTTCCATCTATCACAACGTGATCAATTTGATTTATTGTTCTTTGGTTTGGAGACAGCCAAGTGCCCTTATGAATATCGAGATGCTTAAATCTGGTACTGCTAACTACCATGTTTTTTGCCGCTGCGAAGTCTATCAGCCTCATTCCATTGTCTGATGTTTCACTATGTAGACTGAATTTCCCGACTGTTTGTCCAAAGATATTCTCCTCTCCAATTATGGCATTAAAATCGCCTAGAACAATTTTAATGTCATGGGAAGACAACGGTCATATGTTTCTTCTAAGCGCTCGTAGAATATATCTTTGGTCTGTTCGTCCTTGTTTTCGGTTGGAGCATGAGCGCAGATAAAGCTGATGTTGAAGAATTTTGCTTTTAATCGAATTGTAGCAAGTCTTTCATTCACTGGGGTGAAGCTGAAGACCAGATGTTTTAACCTCTGACCAACTACAAAACCGCAACCAAACTCATGCTTTGTGTCATGGCAGCTATAATACAGTGCGTCACCTTTAGGTGATGTTGTGACATCTTTCCCAGTCCATCGTATTTCCTGTATGGCAGTAATGTCGGCCTTGTACTTTTCAAGTACATCTGCCAGCGCATAAACTGCACCTTCTCTATAAAGAGTGCGAACATTCCAGGTGCAGATTCGCAGATCATAGTCTTTAAAACGTTTGCGGGGGTCGTCAACTTTAGAGGGGTTTGTTTTTCTTTTCTTTCGTTTTTTCATAGTAGGCTGCTTTTTTTGTAGGGGGGGGGGGGTGTTACTAGCCCGACGCCTAAACCCAAGTTTTTAACGTTCTTATGGGTGAACGCGCGGCACATGTTAGCTCACTACCTTTAACGGGTGTTAAAGGCAGCTACCCAGGTGACACCACGGGGAGGTCAGTGTTCACTTGAGATGAGAGAGGGACTAAGATAAATCCTGGACTTTACCATGTTAAAGCCGGTCAGGACCGTTCCTTGGTATCTTTCATCCCCTACGTCACCCATTAAATAAAGTATACAAAAACATATTTTTACAAATATACAGAAGTGTTTTGCTGATGAGCAGCATCAACGCATTAAGAAATAAAGGAAATCCAAATTTTTTTCTCTCAGAAATCCCCATATGTACATATATGGTAAAAACTAAATATCAATTTTATTTATTTTTTTTTATTTTAAATAGATTTGTTCGTTTTTGTTTTTTGGGCATAGTTCTATGAAATGTAAGGTTAAGCCAAAAATTGGAAAGGGACATTAAAAAACTTGTTGGCTACAAACAGTTTTTATCCATTTTTCTATATTGATTCCAGGTTAATTATTTCTGATGGTCGATATTATATTTACTTTAAACAAATTCGGTCATATTATATATAATATGTAAACTGTTCGCGAATTCTTAAAGGGTGAAACTCGGATTCATCGAGTGTAAAACTTTTTTTGCTTTTTTACCATAGACTTTATAGGGTCTCCGATGAATACTTCGAAGTTTTACAAACGGTTGTCATTCCATTTGCTAATATACCCATTCCACCCCAATTATGGTAGAGGGTAGAGACTAGCCTTAAGGCTGGCTAGAGTATATTCTTTTCTTTGACTCGACTTAGGTTACCAAATAATATATAAAGGTCATGTGTTAGTAAGAACACCAAATGTGGTTAAAAATTCACCACTACTCAAATCAGTTGCTCTTTTATTGATACTTTCTGTATACAACTGCAAAAATATAGCACTCGGTTAAAGTTGAAGATGTGAAGTCACACATATTTCTTGTAGTTTACAGTTAAATTTTTAAACCTGGCATGTTTTGCAATGAAATTGGCCCAAAATAGTCTGAGTCTATCTATAAGTATATATATGTATGTATGTATGTACATAATATATATCCGCTTGAAATTATTTTATAAGGGTGGTGATATTTTATTTCAAACCGTGTGTAATAGGTCTTCATACGTATGACATAGGTATTGCACTTTTGTTATCCTGTAGTAGCATAACTGCGAAGCAATTGTTAATGTCAGTAATTGTTATGATATTTTTATAGCCTCCACCATAGTATAGAGGTTATATTAAATTTGTTTTTCTGTTTGTAACGCATCGAACTAATCATTTGCGACCATATAAAAAATATATTTATGATCAGGTTAAAATTCTTAGACGATCTGGACATGTCCGTCTGTCAGTCTGTTGTTATCATTCTAACGTCCGCAATTATTAAGATAGAAGGCTAAAATTTTGCAAATGAGTGCCTTTTTTCCATAGGCAGGTCAAGGTATAGAACCCATAAAAGGTTCCTCCCGATTTACGGTATTTTGAATTTTGAAGAAGTCAAAAACTTCTGCTCCAAAAATGGTGATACATCCCGATTTAAGGTATGTATTTTGAGGCTTTTAGCTACATTTTCTGACTGAGTTAGCTGAAATTTGATATTTGATGTCCCCAATGACCAAAAGTACTCCACTAAAAACTACCGAAATAGGTCCAGGTTTTGGTATAGGTTCTCAGTGGTCAAGAAACTTTTCTACCAAAAATCGTCAATTGGGATAGCTCCCATATAACGGTATCAACCGACTTTCGGTATTTTGGATTTTAGCTACAATTTTTAACCGAACTAGATGCAATTCGACGCTTGTGGTTTTCAGTGGTCACGGAATTTCTCCACCAAAAATCGTTAAAATAGGTCCATGTTTTGTTATGCCCCTATAAAACGGTAACAGATTTTCAATATTTTGAGGATTTTAGCTACAATTTTTGACAGCACTAGCTGAAATGTGACATTCTCAGTGGTACCGAAACGTCTCACAGAGGGGAAATTTGTGTTAAAAGTTGATCAAAAGCCCTAGAAAGCTCATTTATAGTCCGATTGATATAAAATTTTGCACAAAGAATATCTTCTGTACAAGGATTAATCCTATAGAAAATAATGAAAATCGGTCCAGATTTGGATGCAGCTTCCATATATATTTGCATCTGATATGAGATAAAAATGCACCAAAATCACTGAAATTTGACACATGCACCTGAACTAGCATTAAAAAACATTGAGCCAATTTTCAAACAAATCGGTACAGATGTATATATAGTCCCATATACATATATTTCATTCCAAATTTTATTTTTTGAAACTTACTTAAATTAAATTTTTCTCAATTCACCTGAGAAAAGCCGTGAATGTTTCTGAATAATGCAAACATATTTGATAGGTGTTGGTTTAGTCTGATAAATAAGAGCCCCGGTTATAAGGCGGAACAAAATTTAGTGTGAGTAAACCTTGTAATTCCATATAAAAATATGTCATATTTTAGTTGAGAAAAATTAGATTTTTTCGGAATGGCGCAAATATGCGCAATTTTTTATGATTGAATCTGATATTTGAGACTCAAGCGCATAAAACATTAGAAGAAACTATGGTCGGGAAACGATGGGGAAATAGACTTTTTCACTATTGAAATTGTAGTAATCTTAAAAATTATCATAAAAAATTTTCATAAAGAGGATATGTATCACCATTATTAAAGAGCAAAGATGTAAAATCAATCTGAAAATTTTAAATGCTGTTCTTGTTCGGAGACTGTACAAAAACAATAAATTTTGAAAAATATAAATTTTCGCGAAAATAATGTCATTTTAATGTTCACCTAATTTCTTAGTTTTCGAAAATTTACTTTTTGTTTTCAGTAAGGCTGAGTTCAATCGACTGCTGCATTGGATTGGTTAATCTTACAAAGTCGAGGATGGTTATAGCAAATGTAGAAAAGAGTCTGGTTGCCGTTTATCAACATTTTTTCATAAAAAAACGATTTTCATATTTTGAGTTTTGAGCAACTTTAGGCCTATGTTTCCCCTCTGTGCGTCTCCTCCAAAAATCGTCCACATAGGCTAATGTTAATATGTTATTTTGGTAAAGCCTCTACAGAACGAAACATCGCAACTGTCGGAATTTTAAGGATTTTTATTCAATGTTTTCTATTTGAATTTAACGAATCTATGACATCATTTTTCAGGATGCAGTATTATAAGTTTTCTTTTTTTAATTGTTGTCAAACTTTATGTCGCAATCATCAAAAAAATTTGTATGGATGTCGGGTTTCGACCTGAATATACATCTATTGTTATTGGAGAGGGTTGTAAAATATTTAGAGTTTGAACTTTCCTCAGGACATGAAGTTATTAAAAAACAAGTAATAACGGCGATAAGTCCGGCTGGGTTGAACTTGTTATACCCCACGGTGCGTCTTAACTAATTTTAAATGGAAGGTGCTTACACCTGGGAAGTTTTTGCAGATTCTGAAACTACAATGCTCATAGATGAAAAATATCAAGAAACAAAAAAAATCGCCGGAGGGATTTTCAAATAAATCGCGATTTAAGTTCACATTTTTAGGGGTTCTTTAGGTTTTCACGATTTTGCTTGAAAACCGCGTCCTATGTAAATTGGCCAAAAGAAAATGTTGTAGCTGTGAAAATTCTCCACAAGATTGAACTTTATGATATTTTCGTAGGTTTAACCGTTTTAGGTTTCCAAGCAAAATCTTGAAGACTTAAGACAAAAACCTAAAAATTTGAACTGAACCTCCATATCTCAAAAATGGTAAAACCTACGAAAAAACCTAACGATTAGTCTTGTAGAGAATTTTCACAGCTACAACTTTTTCTTTAGACTCAGTTCGATACGATTTGCGGTTTCCAAGCAAAATCGTGAAAACCTAAAAAAACCCTAAAATTGTGAATTTTGATCGCGATTTATTTAAAAATCCCTCCATCTTTTTTTTCTGGTTCTTTTATTTTTCTTATCGATGAACATTGCCGGTGTAAGCGGTTTTCATCAAAAGTTAGTTAAGGCGCACTGAGCATGATATTGTTTTATAAGGAGGCGATACAGTCAGTGCATTGTCCCAATTTGAACTTCTATGTCTCAAAAACGGTTAAACCTACGAAAACATCGTAAAGGCCAGTCTTGTGGAGAATTTTCACGGCTACAACATTTTCTTTAGGCTCATTTACATAGGACACGCGGTTTACAAGCAAAATCGTGAAAACCTAAAGAACACCTAAAAATGTGAACTTAAATCGCGATTTATTTGAAAATCCTTCCGGTGATTTTTTTGTTTCTTGATATTTCTCATCTATGAGCATTTTAGTTTCAGAATCTGCAAAAACTTCCCAGGTGTAAGCACCTTTCATTTAAATTTGGTTAAGGCACACCGTGACCCTCCACCACGAGTTGTATTGAAGTAAAATGGAATACTCGTAATTGGTTTCCAAAAGTTAAATACCCCCACCGAAGACCAAATACCAAATTTCTACCACTTCGATGGATTATTGTGGCCGTGACCTTCAAAATAACGAAAATCGGGATGTACCGTTCTATGGGGGCTATATGAAGGCGTGGACCTATAACGACAAAATTAGAAGGGAAAGCTAAATACACCCAACGAACACTAAATACCGAATTTCAGAAATTTCGATGGATTATTGTGGCCATAAGCTTCAAAATCGAAAATCGGGAGGTACCGTTCTACGGGGCTATATTAAGGCGTGAAGCAGTACCGAAAAATTTCTGGGCGATAGTTTTATCCTCCATCAGAAGACTAATTACCAAATTTCAACGATTTCAGTAGAATATTGAGACCACAACCTTCAAAATGCCGAAAATCGGGTGGTACCGTTCTATGCGGGCTAAAAGAAGGCGTGGACCTATACGGACAAAACTCAGGGGGAAAGTTTATACCTCCAGCGAACACTACATATCATGTTGCCGTCATTTCTAAGAAATATTGAGGCCACAACCTTCAAAATTCCGAAAATCTGGTGGTACTGTTCTATGGGGGCTATTTAAATGCGTGGACCTATAGCGATATATATCATGCGGAAAGTTTTATACCCCCAAACGAAGACTATATACCTAATTTCAGCCATTTCGGTGGAATATTAAGGCCACAACCTTCAAAATACAGAAAATCTGGTGATCAAACCTCTTGAACAAAAGACAGCGCTAGCAGCTTATTGCACATTAACAGGACACAAACCAGACTTTAATAATGTTGACATACATACTATCACAAGAAAATAACTATAAGATACGATTCACATTAAATGTTACACATAATAAATGTACCTAACGAAAAACGAATTAATTATAAGACTGACACAGACCACTATGCTCACATTTATAGAAACATAGTTCATAAACACAGACGTAAAAAGCTCAGTTTGATGGTAATATTAGAATCGAATAGCCGCATCTCTCTTTAAAACATGTAATTTGTTATTATTTTTGTGTTATAAATTTATTGTGAAATTAATTTCTAACTTGTGTTTTTACAGTATATCGCTGAAGATGGTTACCGATGGTAATCGAAATATCGGATAATAAAGATTTAAAACAATAAAAATATTGTTTTTAATGACCTAAAGCCAAACAATAATACAAATCAAAAAGAAAATATTGAAGAATTATTGTTTGCGGAGGCAATAAAAGAAGAAAAAAAAACAACATCAGTATCAATTTCGTTATAATAAAAATAATTAATCCTTTATTTAAGAAATATTGTTCGTATAAACAATATATATTCGTATAAACAATATAACAAAATAAAAAGTGTATCGAAAAATACACTATTTTTATTTTATTGTACCGAAAAATACAATAAAAATAACAAAATTGACAAGAAGCGGAAAATTTTATTTTTCACTGTGAACTGAAAGCCTTCAAAATTTCTCTCAGTGCACTAAATTTCGGATATGTGTAACGAATAATACACAAACAAATTACTTCTCAAGAGAAACACAAACGAATAATAAAAACTTTCCAAAAATTTAAATAAGTGGATGAAAATCCATAAATTTTGAATAATGTTTAACCTATTGTTGGGTGCACGGACTGTAAGATGCACACTAATTACCAACAATAACAAGAAAAACAATTATTTTGTAAAAAATAATCAAAACGAAATTTCATTAAAATATTCAGAATGAATAATACAACTTTTCACGCACCCCTTTTATATTTACCTTTTGGCGCGGACCTCGTATATTAATAACAAGTGTACCCAGCAAAAAGTTTGCCTCCAAAGAGGCAGTTAAATGATATGTACAAGTGATCTGGAAGTGCATCAAATTATGCATTTTCACTCATGATTTTTACAAGAGCGTGACTACTGAAAGAGGCACTCCATTGCACTGCATTTTAACTGACCCTTTGGCACTGCATTTAAACTGACCCTCTGGCACTGCATTTTAACTGACCCTTTGGCATAGCATTTTAACTAACCCTTTGGGGTAGAATAGGAGGCAGTCCAAAGCACGTGTTTTGATACAGGCATTCTGCGGAAATTGAGCAAGCCATTACAAAATATGCCAGAACAAAAAAAATGCATTTATTATTTGTGTAAAACAAAATATTAAGAACTTTATTACATTAACACAAATTATGAAAATTCTCCATTGAATTCAATCGCAAACATGTGTGTTTCCTCCGCCCTCCATTTAATCCAAGCTGAATTGTTTTTGTTTCATCTGCTAAATGGGTTATCTTCCCATCACCAGTTAAGTTTTCGACATGTACTCCAACAGCACTCCATTCGGAAATTTTCTTCTCGTGAGTTACCGGAAAAATGTTCACAAATTAAATATTATTTAGTTTGTATTAACAAATGTTTGGAAATGTTAACACACTTATCTCTTTTTGGAAAATGTATGCCGCTGCCTGTAGAGATGTACAAACTGATTTATGTACATGTAGGGATCTTCTCTAACAACTGCTAATAAAATGTAGCGAAAGGAGTGCCTTTTTCACGACTCCGTTTGGACTGCATCCGGATGCTGTTTAATTGTTAGGAATTGGAGTGCCTTTTTCACGACTCCGTTTGAACTGCATCAAAACATGCCGTGACAGAACTAGTCCACATTGCACTACTTCCAATTTATTTTGCTGGGTATGTGTATATCGATCGAACGATCAACAGGACAGATGACTGCAGTGATGGGTATTTGTTGCTACAACTCAACGGTTGGTGGCTCGTAAATTTGTTAGTGTTTTTTCTTCTTTCTTTATTTCTTTAAGTTGGGAATTTGAATATGCATTGAAGAAACACTAACAACAATATGAATATTTTTTCTCGGATAGAAAAAATACCAACAAATACTGATCACTGCACTCTTTGACTTTGAAATCTTAATATTTTTGAGTACTTTTAGTGGTGCGAAACGTAGTTATTCTTGAAGGAATAACAACAACTATAACAACGCGACGCGGTGTTGTAGGCGAATATTAACAAACGAATTTACCACTTTAATTATTTGTTGTAGAACAGAAATTATACTCGCGAGTGCTCACTTCGTTGACGGTACTCACCTTACTTAAAATAATGAAGATTACTTTAAATAATGAAGATGATAATTATTATCAGGAATGATGATGCTTCTTTATGTAATTGTTGGTAGCTGAAGGAGTCAGAGCGCTTTTGACTAAAAAACGAAACACCAAATTGTTGTTGCTTCACAAAACCAAATCTATCCGGCTCGACTAGGACCAATGTTTGCGGAGGCAATAAAAGAAAAAAACTAAAAAAAGAAAACAAAACAACAGCAGTATCAATTTAGTTAAAATAAAAATAATTAATCCTTTATTTAAGAATATTGTTCGTATAAACAACATCTGTACCTCTTGTTTACAAAGTTGTTGTGGACGAATATTCAATAGTAGGTGGACGAAAATCCAAGATATTACTTCAATCGACGAAAATCGAAAGACAACTCTTTATTTAGCCAAAGAGAGAATAAAAACACACGATGGACACTGCCAAGTGGCGCCAATTTTTTAGTACATTCTCATTAGAATTTGACATCTTTCACTTTGTGCGAAAACACAAAGTTGCACTTCTGCTAAATGGTCAAGTTCTAACGGAAGAAATGAAACATTACCATTTGAAAAGTGAATTTAATTCGTAATTAAACAATTATATATACACTAGATTTGGGTAATCTCGTTCAATTGAACGATCCGGATCACTATCCTCGGTTAAAGACGAATGAGTAACAACAATTAAACCAAAGTTTGAAATTAAGTATACGCAGTTTTGTCAAAGAAATTACCGGTGTTCATTGAACGAGATAGTGATCCGGATCGTTCAATTGAACGAGATTGCCCAACCCTAATATACACTAGCTTAACCTGGCGAGCTTCGCATAAATATGTTGGAGATAAAGTCGTTTTCATTCTGTTCAGTATTTCTGAAAGAAGCTTAGATATTGGTAGAGATCACATTTTTTTGTTCTAAGACTCTTACACTGTTTCATCACATTGGAGGCATAGTGGTGACACTTCTCCCTTACCCACGTTATGTTATTCTAATACTGTAACCGTGTAAAGGACAACCTATTCTGACTTTTAAAAATTCGCCGGAATTAGTGATTAACAAACAGGATATTAGTATTTGTGTCTCCTCGCGGTACCCTCTTCTTCCGGGTGTATTACAATTATGACGAACTCAAAAAGTCGAAGCAAATTTAGTGCAGCTTTGAGTGAAAAATACTAAATTTGATATGTGGGGAGTCGCCATTTTTTAAGTAGTTATAAGTTAATGTATTTATTATACCCTCAGCCTTTAGGCTAGAAAGAGTTTATCGCGAATATTGTAAATTATTTCATATTCCATTTCAAAAAAAGTTTAATTTTTTTGCACGCTGCATCAAAGATTTTGGTATATAGGTTAAGAAAAACTTCCCAGTACGAATCTGCTCGCGAGCCAATTTTTGATTGTTGCGGGCAAAAGTTACATCTTTAAAAAAATATTATAAAAACGCTAATTTTTTTTGTGAGCACAATTGTTACTACATAAAAAGTTCTCTCGAAGTAACTTCAGCGAGTAGATTCCATAATACATGTAAAGTGTTACACAGAATTCGCGGAATGTACATAAAATTGATAGATTATTGAATATACGTCAAGTTTTTTGAAAATAAAGATCCATTTACCGGTCGTAAAAATACATACAAATTTGTGGTGGATCAAAACTTCTCGGCTAATCAAATGAGACTAAAATCATACAGAATGGTATTATAGCTGTATTATAGATGTTACAGCCAAAATAGAATTTAATTAGGAGGCTAAAATGGGAGCATCGCACAGTGCGAAATATGAGCACTTTAGCGGAACTTTACTAATAACTTTTAAAGTAAAGGGCGTAGATTCCTAAAATTTTGCAAAAATGTTTCTTATATTAGTGGATATTGTGGGGCTCAAATTGGGCCACATAGGCCCGCGGTTTCCCGTAGCGTTCATGTAACGGCGGCTGTCGTTTTTTACGTTTTACATTTATTTTTCAATCGATTTTGCTGCAATTTGGTATATTGAGTTTTCAGCAGATAGAAAACTTATGTAAAAATATTTTCAATACAGGTTCGCGTTTAGGTATAGCCCCCATTAAACGGTACCGGTCGATGGGACATATTTTAAATGTTACAGCCACATTTTCCAACGTATTTGTTGTATTTTGGCATTTTATGTTCTTCGTAGATAGAAAACCTCTGTGCGAAATATTAACATCGTAGGTACGCGTTTTTGGTATAGCCCCCATATCACGGGTTCCCTAATATTAGGTATTTTAAATGTTGAAGACAAAAATTGCACCAGATTTTGATGCAAATGTAAATTTTAAGATGTTAGCGAATAAAAATCCTCCTCACATAAAAGCTGTCAACATAGGTCCACTTCTGGGTGAAGCCCCATAACCCTACACTTCCATAAGGTGTAAAATGTCAATAACTGTTTGTTTTCATTTGTACCTATAATGTTTATCGGTCTATTAACAGGTCTGTGCCATTAATATTATTAATAATATCTCTCAGATCAAGTTCAGGTTGGAACTGCATTACTATCTTTAACGTATATTGGTATTTGCACCACAGCATTCAAAAATGTTGCACTATATATAAATAACCAACATTTACAGGTCAAAACTATTAAAAATTTCGAGAGGATTCTTAATTTAACAGAAATCATCATTTGTTAATATTAGTGAGTCCATTTCTACAGTCAACAACGGCGTTCATCGTCGCGTTTACCTTCCACTTTCGAAAATGCAATTAAATGAAGTTTCCGAAGTCACTTTAAAAAACTTGAATTTCTCCGAAGACCGCACGCTACCGCAGCTGTTTTATGGCTTTGCGAACAGAGGAGACCCCAATCTTTCAGATCATATATATCTTAAAACGTGAATGTACGCGAATCACTTTTGAAATATCCACGGAAAATAAAAAAAAATTATTTTGAAAACTTCAAAAAAGCACTTTTTTTCGATTAAAATTGCACGAAAATAATAAGAGTTCTTGCATTTTTTTAAGAGTAAAATATTATAATAGTTTTGTAAAATATTAAGAAAATAAATCATGGCATACTGACTTACCATTTGTCCGAGCCACGCTATTTTTTTAATGAATCCAAATTATATTTTTAGAAAAAAAAAATTATGAAACAAAAGTGCAACTTTAAGTGCATTTTTAAGTCGTTTCGCGGAGTAAATCGCCAAACTGAGTATGGGTCATTTGCAGTGGAGTACTTAGCTAACGAATTCAATTAAAATTAAATAATTTTATGTACTTTCAAAATTCCTTAAAGTTCCACTAAACTTCCCATATTTCGCACTGTGCATCGGCTGCATCTTAGAATTAAAAAACCTGTAAAATAATTTTTGTCCGCATCCGATTTCAGTGTCCACCATGAACATCTATATCGGACATATATCTATTTCAAGGCGATCAATCAAGACCGTGGATGTAGCATCACACACTATTTTTTGGGATAAAATAAATGTAGCTCCCTTTTCAGTGAAGTTTTCAAATCTCTGTTTCCGCTAAAACGACGATGTTGCACTAGTTTTTTCATTGCAGAAAACGCGATAAAATACGCGATATTTTCAAAAACAATTTTATGTGAGTTTTCTACTTTTTTTTAGATTTTCACGGGGAATGATTTATTGGATCCGGAACGAAAAAAACCAAAATGTGCAATGGAGTACGAGGTATTCTAATGACAATTGCAAATATTAGACCCGAAAAATATGATTTTTAGGAAAATATTCGCACAAAATTTCGCAGAATCGCGAGTTCTATAATCCTATATATGATCTTTAAAAAAAAAAAAACTGTTTGCGGAATGAAATTAGAAGAAAATGTCAAAAACACTGTAAATCTGGCTTCAAAATGTCGGCATCATTTCATGGTAGAAGCAGATTAAATTTTGAAAATAAGTAAAAGATTTTTGAGCTTGAGGTCTTGTGTTTGTTGGTAGTTTATTTTTTATTTTCCGATATTTTGAAATTCTTTGAATTTCATCATCAGGGATCTACAAAAATAATAAAAACACGACTTAATATCTACATCACAGTAAATGGTATAAACACGAAAAATGGTGATCGCTTACATGTAAATAAAGTAGTGATCACCTTTTTTCGTGTTTATACCATTTACTGTGATGTAGATATTAAGTCGTGTTTTTATTATTTTTGTAGATCCCCTGATGATGAAATTCAAAGAATTTCGAAATATCGGAAAATAAAAAATAAAATACCAACAAACACAAGACCTCAAGCTCAAAAATCTTTTAATTTTAGAACAAATATAAAGGTCGAAGGGGGGCCACCGTGGTGCAATGGTTAGCACGTCCGCCTTGCACTCAGAAGGTCTGCGGTTCGAATCCCAGGCCAAGCAACATCAAATTTTCAACGGTGGCAAAATTCCCCCTCAGTAATGCTTGGCGACATTTCCTGAGTATTTAAGCCATGAAAAACTTCTCTACAAGTGGTGTTGTAAGACACGCCGTTCGGACTCGGCAATAAAAAGTAGGTCCCATATCATTGAGCCAATATGAATCGGCGTGCACTCATTGATATGAGAGAAGTCTCCCTTGTCCCATCTGGGATGTTTGTGGAACAATTATATAAAGGTCGAAGAAATCACAAAAATTGTTTTGAAAATAAGTATATTAGTTAGATTATCCTTATTTAGTTGGCTTCTACTTTTACTCTTGTAGAGAAGTTTTTCATGGCAGAAATACTCAGGAAATGTCGTCAACATTACTATAGGGGTATTTCGCCACCTTTGATCGATTCCCCGGCCAGGTAACGTGGGAAAATACCCCTCAGTAATGTTGACCACATTTTCTGAGTATTTCAGTCATGTAAAACTTATCTACAAGTGGTGGCTTAGGGCACGCCGTTCGGACTCGACGATAATCTGTAGGTCCCCATATCAGGAAATATGAATCGGGGTGTACTCATTGATATGAGAGAAGTCTCCTTTGTCCCTTATGGGATGTTTGTGGAACAATTATTATATTATTATTTAAGATTGATGTGATAAGGTGGCAGAATCCCACAAAGTTATTTCTTAAAATAAGTTTATTTGTTCCATAAATTAATTTTGGTTTGCCGAAAGCTAATTTCCCGGGGTAGTGGTGTAGGGTATTACATGGTCGGCCCCGTCCGACCATAGTCGTTGCTTACTTGTTTTAACATAAATATAGTCACAGCTTCCACGCAAATTATCTTTTTGCCACGTCCAAAAACATTTCATTTTATCCAAAAATATTTTATCCAAAAATATTTGTAATCCTTGGCTTCAGCTATGTTAAAATTTTAAAAATATTGGTGATATACACTTTGATACGACCAAAAATGTGCCTCGTCGAAATAACGGTTTTAGACCCCAAGTATGTTTGAACGAAATTCGTTTCAGACAATTTGGAGTCGATTTAGCCGTGTCCGTCCGTCTGTCTGGCTGGTGCGCACGATAACTCTCGAACGGATCAAATGATTCGAACCAAATTTCGGATATCCAATATCTTTAGTTTAAGTTCGAAACTGGGCCATATCGATCCACTCCTTCGGGTACCTTCCCCACAGAAGAAGACAACTCTCGGAGCAATCGATTGGTCCAAATTTTGCACATCGTATTATTACTTCTAGATATAGATCGGGTTCGAATATGGAGTATATTGGTCCACTCCTTCAGCTAACTCCCACACAAATTTTGATTTGATTTTTTTCAGTACGTTGTTCTAGCGGTCTCATTTACAATGGTACAATCTTCTTCCGGAGTTTGTCAAAACCTCCAGAAATAATGGTCCAGCACCAAAACCCTCCCGGCACATACTAAAATGGCTATTGTGCAAGATAACTCTAAAAAAATTCTTTCAATCATAGTTTATCGTTTTTTAATATCTCGAGTACTTTATGAAGAAGTATGGTTACTAAAAATGTTTGGTATATGTCAATGATTTGGTATAGCCCCACATTACGGAACATAAAGATTTTAAAGCAAACTCGTGATACAAAATCAATATATTTTATATACGGCTTAATTATTATTGTACCAGATGACTGATACTTTCTTACTTGATTGCCTTTTCATAACAACACATTACGATTGCGTTTGGTATTACAGGTGAAGGGGTAATCCGTATACATATAAGCTGGTGATTTCATAACATCAACAAATTATCAATGAAAATAAATTGTATATTGACCAGGCTAAAACATTGCAATTATAATTAAGCCTATTTATGTTGTGTATTGAACTCTTGCGATATTAAATGTATACCATAGTTTGAAAACAAAGTTTTTGAACAACCAATAAACAAACTATAGGCTACCCTTAGCCAATTGAAAGTCGGTAGAATAACAACAGAAAAATTGTATACAACAACAACATCTGATGAAGTTTGTTCTCATTAAAACACAGTTTGCCATGTGAAATGTATTCATTCTATCCATACCAAACTGAGTTCGTGTGAAATTGTATTTGTGAGTTCATATTAAATTCAATTGCAGATTGATTTGCAAGCTAAAGTTCTTTGCTAACAAAGCAAATATTCCCGGTGCGAATGCAACGCCAATGTGCAGAATGAAATCTTTCCTGCCTTCGAGGTCATAACCGCCGCGCACCTGCAACAGAAGAAACTTAACCACAAATCCATGAAATAAAGAAAGAAACATGACTGCATCGTGCCAGCCACTAATACTCGTCGGTATTTTAATTACCTTCTGTAAATTAACGTAACTTTTTTTCTGACTTCATTTTATTTTGAATCATTGCTGTTTTAATTAAAAAATTTTCCTCTTTTCCTGTAGCCGTAGATGGTTGTTGTTGTTGTTGCTTTTTAGTTTGTTTTCTGTATTGCTTTGGTTCGCTTTACTTTGTTTTTTTTTGTTTATTTTTTGTTGAAGGGGTTATATACAGATGTAAATATGCATGTATCGTGTATATAAATGCAATATTATATACCACATTTAGATGCATGATGAAAGTAAATAAACATAAAAACATACAGTGTCCTGTAACAAAATTGTGGAATAATTTTGGGTATTTTTGTTATAAGAAATAAAAAAATGTAAGCAAAGATTATATTTCGGACGGGCCGACCATGTGATACCCTACAACACTGCCCCTGGGAATTAGCTTTCAGCAAATCAAATTCCTTTAATGAACAAATAAGCTTATTGTAAGAAATAACTTTGTCGATACTGCCACCTTATCACATTAAGCTTGGACCTGCAGTTTATCGCCGAGTCCGAACGGCGTGTCCTAAGACACCACTTTCCAGAGAAGTTTTATATGGCTGAAATACTCAGAAAATTTCAGGCATTTCGGTGGATTAATGTGGCCACAACCTCCAAAATACCGAAAATTGGAAGGTACTGTTCTATGGGGGCTATATGATGGCGTGGACCTATACCTACGAATTTCTGGAGGAAAGTTTTATGTCCCAAACGAAGACTAAATACCAAATTTCAGCCATCTGAGGCCAAAACCTTCAAAATAACGAAAATCAGGAGATATCGTCCTATGGGGGCTATATCAAAACGTGGACCTATATAAACATTTTATGGTAGAAATGTTTCTTAGCCTCTGGAAATGCAAAATAGAAAGTTACAACCGATTCTATTGTCAAATGGGACTAATACATTAAAAATATATTAAAATGACGCGTACTTTATATGGGGCGTTATATGGGGGTAATACCAAAATGTGGACCTATATAAACCAACTTTGGTAGGAATGTTTTTTGGCCTCTGGAGACACAAAATACCAAATTACAACCAATTCGGTGGTAAAATAGGACAAATATCTTAAAAATTCCTTAAAACGACGACGCGTCATTTTGTATGGGGGCTATACGAAAGCGTTGAGCTGCAAAGCCCGCTTTCAATACCAAAAGTCCTACGTACATATAATATATTTTCCCAAAATTTCATCCACCTACGTCAATCAGTTCGGACGCTAGAGTGATTTCCACAGACGGACAGACGGACGGACATGGCTATATCGATGCCATCAAGAATATATATAGTTTGCGGGGTCTACAATGATTATTTCGAGTAGTTACAAACGTAGTGACAAACTTAATATACCCCCATCCTATGGTGGAGGGGTATAAAAAATGTGTCATTTAGGGTCAAAATGCATCCATCATATGGTAGAACCTAACGAATACTAATTATTATTGTTTAAAAATACAAATAAATATTTGAACGGCTTCACCAAAAATTCACATGTTCTTTGAACGAAAAAGTGGAATTAATTATAGCAAACAATAGTTTGCTGAAAACCTGGCTAAGCCGTTGAAACTTTGTTGTTGATCATGTGTGCTGCAAAATATGAGTATGCGTGTCCGATGCTATTTTATTATAGCGACAATATCAAATAGCATCAGCATCGCTAGCAATATTTTTTGAAATTTGTTGCTACATTTTGCCGTTGTTCATTGTAGCTAAACATATTTCGAAGAAATTTTAGCAGGCAAAGCTGCAAATATTCGGTGCTTTTGCTAATATGGCGCTAGCATTTTAAGCCCTGGTATGTACACCCGCCTTTCACGCTGAATGCCCGGGTTCTGCTCCTAGGCCAGGCCACATGAAATTTTCAACGGTGGCAAAATACCCCTCAGTAATGATGGTGACATTCTCTGAGTATTTCAGCCATGAAAAACACGTCGTTCGGACTCGGCGATGAACAGGGGTGCACTCATTCATATGAGAGAACCCTCCCTGATCCCTACTGGGATGTTTGTGGAACAATTATGTATATAAGTATACATTTATAATAAAAGTTCCAAAATTAGAAAATTGACATTGGTTTTGATTATCAGGTTCCTTTTTGGAATACATCTAATATAAATAAATATATATGCCGCTGCAACTATAACCAATTACAATGTAATTTGCCGTGTCTGACAGTGAAATTTTCGACATACGGACACTGCTCCAATTTTATTGAACACTACAAATGCTATATACAAATTTTCAATGGGAACATTGTGAGTTTATTGAAGATCTATCGTCCGAAAAAAGTGCAGTTGTACCATACATATGCTGGGAAATGCACGCGATTTTGTGCTTTTTAGGGTATTTCGAAAATAGTTCATTGTGGATATATATTGTGATATCAAAATTATATTTTAAGCCGTAAAAAGGCAACTAATAATGAGTAGAAATTCAAATAATTTGCATTCAAATAAATTTTTGACTCCCAAAAGTATTCATATTTAATTATATGCCAGGAGGGGTGGGTGCCTTCACCAAAATTAATATATCAAAAAAACTTCAACGGCCGAGTGCATTTTGAAAATAGGTGGCGAAGCGACCCCATGGTGCAATATACATATGTATAAAAATTCAATTGGACAATTAATATGCTAGGGCTCCGCGTAATTTGCAAAAATGCTGTGAATTTCTCTATCATGATAGAGACAAATTGTAGCATTGGACATATTGTAGCATGTTGCATTCTACACAAAACCTATTATATATTAGGCAGTAGGCCCGTTAGTTACCTAGGAGACACATTATTGCAATTTGCAGCAGGGGAGAGGTCAGTAGTTCTTTTTCCATATGTAGGCTACTTTGCTGGTATATGCCCTCCAGGAAAAGTAATGGTCCATTTAACCCACTAGATAATATGAGATCATCATCCAAAATTGTAGGCATGTTCTTCGACCTAAACTCTTACATCGTGCAAAATCTCATGACTATTGATCTATAATTGCGACCTCTAGCGGGCTTCTGATTACACTACAAACAAATAACTGGATATAAATATTAGGCTGTAACTCTGTTATCTGAGCACGTAAATCAACATAATTGGCATCAATGGAAATGTTAAGAAATTGCCTTCCAAATGTTATTTACGTGGGCGGAATGTATTGTCCAGGAATACATATATTCGCTGTATATTAAAAATTTTCACAATTTTCACACAAAAGTTGTGGTCAATTTAACCCTCTAAATATTATCTGATCACTATCTCAAATTGCAAACTTCATCTTTGTCATAGACTCTTACCTTAGTTAAAATTTCGAGGCGCTCGGACTATTATTGCAAGCAAAGAGCAGCAACAAAATTGGATAATAATTATGTTTTTGGTCCATTTCACCCGCTAAATATTTAACGATCATCACCAATAAAAATATGGATATATTCTGGTCAGAACCCGACCTCCATAGAAAATTTTGTGGCGATCGGTCCATAATTGCGGCCTGGAGTTTGATTACAATTTATAATGGGCAGACGGACGGACGGACCGACACAAATCTCAAAATCGCTTTATCTCGTCGAGATATGAAGATTGGTATACCACATTGAGGGTCTAGGACCGATATTTCGCGGTGTTACATGAATTTTTCCCAAAGCAAACTTATAATACCCTTTCCACATAGTGGTGTAGGGTATAAACATTTTATTATTCTAACTGTGTTATTTTCTGAGTTTATAGGAAAAGTTAGAGAAAAAATATTTCGAGTTCTTTCGCTTTTTTGTTAATATTTTGTACAATAATGATGATATTGGGTTTGCCTTATAGTTTTCCTATTGGCGAACATTTTTAGATCATTATATTAAATCACATATTGGGTGCCACCGTGGTGCAATGGTATGCACACCCGCCTTGCACTCTGAAGATCGTGGGTTCGATTCCCCGGCCAGTCAACATCAAACACTTTTCAACGGTGACAAAACACCCCTCAGTAATGTTGGCGACATTTTCTGAGTATTTCAGCCTTATACAACTTCTCTACAAGTGGTGTCTTAGACACGCCGTTCGGACTCGGCGATAAACTGTAGGTCCCATATCAATGAGCTAATATGAATCGGGGTGCACTCATTGATATGAGAGAAGTCTCCCCTGTCCCGCCTGGGATGTTTGTGGAACAATTATTATATATATATTAAATCACAAGAAATTCCAATCGTGGCATTAAATAAAAATTATATTGAGTATGATTACACTTGAAACTCATATAAACCGCGTAATAACAGATATGACATTATGCGCATCCGATTTTCCAACACAGGGAATTAATCCCTTTTATTTGATATGCACTTTGTGAAATTCTATTTGGCGACCACGATGTAGCATCATTTGCTTATTAGGCTCAAAAAGCAAACAGTAAAATGACAATAATTTCCATTAAAAAATTCATCATTCTATGCCGTTTCAGTGCGATCCAACGTAGCATCCCACTAAATTTTCAGAAAAAATTTATTATACCTCCGGCTTTCCGATAGTTTTTAAATATCTCTTTTCGCATATTTTAAACAGGCGCATCGATCTATATATTTAAGTAAAAATTAAACATCTAAAACGCGTTTTAATACGCGATATTTGCGAAACCATTTTTAGCAATCGAAAGGGGGTATCATATCCGCCGACCTATCTAATAAATATTTGGACGCGCCATGGCTTATTACATTCAGAATGCAAAAAAAAACTAAATACACACGAGTTTCCACTGGAACCTTTGTGAAATTTGAACCAAAAAAATAGTTTTTTTTTTAATTTGCCCACATAAATCTCTACTTTGGGAGAGGATTTCTCTGATCCTATAAATGTTACCCTCTCGAGATATACATGCAAATTGCGTAATCACATATCAATATTACGAAACGAACTGACAGTGTTGCAAAATTTTACTGATCGCTACCAATATCATGATTTCATCCCGGCGAAGGGAATTATCAATTGGCTTCTCAGTTTTTGAAATGATGCCTTTTTAGCGATCAGTAAAATTTTGCAACACTGTCAGTTCGTTTTGAAAAACATTACTCTCTGTAATAGAGGGTAATTAATGAAGTTGATCCAATGGGGAATACTCCACTCAAGCAATCGAAAATGAGATTGAATCTTCAACAATAAACAAAACAAACAAAAAACAGCCGAGGCACGGGCGAATGGAGCTTTGTTAAAAACAAAAAAAAACAAAAAAAAAAAACAAAATTCCAATAACAACCTCACAGGCAACTCTGTTGGTGTTCTTTTCAACTCACAGAATTCGAAGAATTCTTAGTTCATACGTGCTGACATGTTGCAAAATATTTTGATTTTGGTGTTTCTTTGGAAAAGCCGAAAAGTGAGTCTGATTCTCATTCATATGAGAATACTAGACACTTAAAGAGTTCGGGTTTTCGGTTTTTCATGATATTGGTAGCGATCAGTAAAATTTTGCAACACTGTCAGTTCGTTTTGAAAAACATTACTCTCTGTAATAGAGGGTAATAAATGAAGTTGAGCCAATGGGGGAATACTCCACTCAAGCAATCGAAAATATTTTATTTATTTTTAGGAATATTTTGGGCGGTTTTGGAAGTCGAAGGAAAGACGCTTTCGTTGGCGGGTAAGTATTCACAACAACTAAAATTTTAATTCATATTTCATTTCTAATTCATTTTCTTATTCTATTTATTTACAGCTAACTTCATTATTACTTACATACTATTTTTATACTATTTATTACAACTATGAAATTCAAGTAAGCAAAAAGAAAGTAATCAACAATAAAACGAAAATTAAAAGAAATCAAACAAAAATGAATGCCCTTTTAAAGAACTTAAAAATAACAAATATGAAAAATGTCATTAAACAATTGACGCCTCAACAGGTGGGTATGAATGTCCTTATGGTATCCTATTAGAAATCCTACTGAACTTCAATAAGAGTATTAGCATGTATTCTTCATGGGATATATACGCACATTAGGCCGGGGCGATTTGTGTGGAAGGGAAAAAACCTTAACTGGCCCTTCGCGTTTCTGATTCCTGGGATTTAACTGAGCAAAAAAGTCGACTGGACCATGAAAATCGAGCCTCCCGATTTTGACTTTAAGTTTTTTATCTACGTTTTGTTGCCATATTGGCATATAACAGCCAAACCATTGAGATTTTCGAGCCAACACAAAGACAAAAATTGTAGCCAAGGCATAATTTTCAAAAATATAATGTTTTTTTTTGTTTTGTTCAATTTTTATACCCTACACCACAATGTGGAAAGGGTATTATAAGTTTGTTTTGGTAAACATTTATGTAACACCGCGAAAATTCGTCGGAGACCGCCAATGTGGTATACCAATCTTCATATCTCGACGAGATATAAATTGTAATCAAACTCCAGGCCGCAATTATGAACCGATCGTCACGAAATTTGGTATGGAGGTCGGTTTCACATCAGAATAGATCGCTTTTTAATTGGTGATGATCGTGAAATATTTAGCGGGTGAAATGGACCAAAAACATAATTTTTATTAGATTTTGTAACTGCTCTGTAGTTCGCAATAATGGTCCGATCACATCGAAATTTTAAATAAGGCATATGACAAAGAAGAAGCTTGCAGTTTGAGATGGTGATCGGATAATATTTAGATGGTTAAATGGACCACAACTTTTGTGTGAAAATTGTGAAAAATTTTAGTATACAGCTTTTATCTTTATTCCTGGAAGAGACATTCCGGGCAAGTAAGCAATACTTGGAAGAGGAGCGCTTGACCTTTCTATTGATGTCGATTGTGTTAGTGTACATGATAAGATAACAGAGTTACAGCCTAATATACCCTGTAATTTCTTTGTAGTATTATCATAAACACGATAGAGGTCGCAATTATAGCCCAATAATCACGAAATTTTGCACGAGGTAAGGCTTTAGGTCGAAGTAGATGCCGTATGAAAAATACAAAAAAATGGTCTATATTTTATTTTCTGGAGGACTTATACCGGCAAAGAAGACTACTTATGGAAATAGATCTACTGATCTTCCCCCTGATGCAAATTTCAATAACGTGTCTGCTAGATAACGGGGGGACTGCTTAATATATAATGGGTTTTGTGTAGAGAACCACATTTGCCCATTCTCAGTTTTTGCATTATTGTAAATTACATGGTGCCCTAACGTTTTAATTGTCCAATTGGGTTTTTATACATACATTTCCACCTTTATTCAAAACTATTCCGCAGCCAGGCAAAATCAAATTTTCAACGGTGGCAAAATATCCTTGAGTAAGGTTTGCGACATTTTCTGAGTATTTCAGCTATGTAAATATTCTCTACAAGTGGTGTCTTAGGACACGCCGTTCGGATAAGCTGTGTGTTCCATATCATTGAGCGAATATGAATCGGGGTACACTCACTCATTGATATGAGAGAAGTCTCCCTTGTCCCTTCTCGGATGTTTGTGAAACAATTCCCAGCAAATAAATTGGAAGTAGTGCAATGTAGACTAGTTCTTTCACGGCATGTTTTTATGCAGTTCAAACGGAGTCGTGAAAAAGGCACTCCATTCCTCACATTTTAACCCCATTTGAATGCAATCCAAAGAATCACATCCATTTGTCACATTTTAACAACATCCGGAGGCAGTTAAACGGAGTCGTGAAAAAGGCACTCCAGTTCCTCACAATTTAACAGCATCCGGATTCAGTGCAAACGGAGTCGTGAAAAAGGCATTTAATAAAGTTATTAATATTTTTGTTTTACACAAATAATAAATGCATTTTATTTTGTTATTCAAAACACGTGCTCTGGACTGCGTCCTATTCTACCCCAAAGGGTCAGTTAAAATGCAATGCCAAAGGGTCAGTTAAAATGCTATGCCAAAGGTTTAGTTAAAATGCGGTGCAATGGAGTGCCTCTTTCCGGGGTCACTCCCTTGTAAAAATCATGTGTGAAAATGCATAATTTGATGCACTTCCAAATCACTTGTACATATCATTTAACTGCCTCTTTGGAGGCAAACTTTTCGATGGGTTATTATATTATTATTTACCAATTATTATTTTATGATACGGTACCAGAATGCACAAACTTATTTCTTACAATACGAGTATGTTTATTTGTTCCATAAAGAAGTTTTTATATGTGGGTAAAGGTGTAGCGTATCACATGGTGGGGCCCGTCCGGCTATAGCCTTTTCTTACTTGTTATTTTGAAAATTGTGAAAAATTCAGTTATAAGTTTTTTGTGGGGGTTTTCAGACATAAAGCACTATAACTTAGCCATTTGTTAACCGATTTAAAACATAATAGCTTATTCAAAAGATATTATTCACCGCTTTAAAAGGAAGAAGGATCAAAAGAAATCCGTTGTGGAAAAAATAAGATATGCACGTTTAAATTTGAAAATGTAAGAAAATGAAAAACCCATAAGACACGGCCCTCAGTCTCCGGCCAAACGAGGGTGCTAAGAATCCCCGGAGGTAAAACCAAACATAACCTAAAAATCGGAACCTGGAATGTAAGGAGTCTTTTTTGAAATCGGAAAGCTTAATAACACCATAAGTGAGATGAAAAGACTCAATATAGATATACTTGGAATAAGTGAAACATGGTGGGAAGAATGTGGAGATTTCAAGTCACAAAATACTCATGTAGTATACCACTCAGGGAATTTAGATGGACATAACCGAAAAGGCGTTGCTGTAATTATGAAAGACGGTATAGCTGCATGTGTTGCTGGATATGTTCCGATGTCAGACAGAGCTATGCTTGTTAAAATTGATGCTAGCCCACTTAATATAAATATTATACAAGTTTATGCCCCAACAAGTGATTCAAGTTCGGAGGAAATTGAGCAATTCTACCAAGAACTAGAACAGCTATTAAAAATGACAAAACCGCACGAAATAACCATAATACAAGGTGATTTCAATGCAAAAGTCGGAAATGATGAAATACGTGGCATTACAGGAAGATATGGACTGGGAACAAGAAACGATAGAGGGGACAGACTAGTTGAATTCTGCCAAGCACACAAAATGACAGTAACAAATACCCTTTTTCACCTACATCCAAGAAGGCTATATACTTGGAAATCTCCAAGAGACAATAAGGACAACATTATACGGAATCAAATCGATTATATAATAATAAACAGCCGATATTGCACAAGTGTAACAAAATGCTCGACGTTCCCAGGAGCAGACGTTCCGTCTGACCACAACCTATTGTTGGCCAATTTAAAAATTAAAATCTCTGCCGTCCGAAAGACGAGAAAAAATCGAAGGCCAAAAATTAACGTAGAAAAACTTAAAGACCCCTTAGTAAAAAGAGATATAAAAGAGCGGGTAAATTCCACACTGGAGAACATCGATAGAGGCGACCTTGAAAATATTTGGAATAATATAAAATGCTAAATTAATTCAATTACAAGAAATAATTTAGGAAATCAACCCCAACAAAAACAAGAAGAATGGATTACTGACGAAATTAGGGAGCTTCGTCTAGAACGTAGTAAATATCGAAACACTAATTTTGAAAGATACTGGGAAATTAATAAGGAAATTCGCAATGCAACCAGAACAGCAAAAAATGCAATCTTACAACAGAAATGCCAAGAGATTGAAATGCTACAAAACATGCACGATGACTTTAACTTACACAAAAAGTTAAAAGAAGCTGCTGGAATACACAGGAATTCATCATCAGGAGTATTATTAGATGAAAATAATGAAGCTGCATTTGAAATATCCGACAGAAAACGAATTTGGAAAGATTACGTCACTAGGATGTTTACAGATGACGAGAGGTCAACATATGATTTTAATCAACCCGCTCTGAACGGAACTCATATAGAAAAGAACGAGGTCGAATACGCAATTGCTTCACTTAAAGATAGAAAAGCAGTTGGTCCCGACGAAATTCCCTCAGAAATTTTAAAGTTAATAGATGGAGAAAACATAGACATGTTAGTCACACTTTTTAACCACATATATGACAGTGGTCAATATCCACAAGACTGGCTAAAATCGATTTTCATAACCATACCAAAGAAAAATAATGCAAAGAAATGCGATGAATATAGGCTTATAAGTCTAATGAACCACGCCCTAAAAATCTTCCTGAGAATTATCCATAGAAGAATTTATGCAAAATGCGAACTTCATATGGGCAAGTCACAATTTGGTTTCAAAGAAGGAATGGGTACCAGAGAAGCGCTACTAAGCATACATTCGCTGATCCAAAACTGTCGTGAAGTGCAAAAAGACGTTTTTATATGTTTCATAGATTATGCGAAAGCTTTCGATACTGTCCAGCACCACAAGTTAATCGATATACTACTATCAATTGGGATAGATGGGAAAGAAATTCAATGTATAAAAAATCTATACTGGAACCAAAATGCATGCATTGATGTTAACGGCGAACTCACCGACGAAATCGCAATATCAATGGGCGTCAGGCAGGGCTGTATATTATCGCCTCTTTTATTCAATATTTACTCCCAAAAAATATTCACGGAGGCCTTGCAAAATGAGAAAATGGGAATACGAACCAATGGTGTTCTTATAAATAACATACGATATGCAGACGATACGACAATTCTAGCAAGCAGTCTAAATGGCCTACAAAAAGCAATAGACAAACTTACAACGGTAAGCGAATTATATGGGCTTAAAATTAACATCACAAAAACAAAATACATGATTATCAGTAGAAAGAACACATATAACAACACATCGCTGACAATCCATAACACAGAAATTGAAAAAGTAACTACATTCAAATATTTGGGAGTATTGATAAATGACAAATGGGACATATCACATGAAATTCGATGTCGAATAGAGATGGCCAGAGGAGCATTTTATAAATACAATAAATTACTAACAAGTCATGATATCGGTCTTCAAACAAAAGTTAGATTTGTGAAATGTTACGTATGGTCTGTACTACTATATGCAGCAGAGACATGGACAATTAAAGCCAAAGATGAAAAAAAACTAGAGGCATTTGAACTATGGATCTATAGAAGAATCTTAAAAATACCCTGGACCGATCGAGTAACTAACAATGAAGTTTTAAGAAGAATGAACGTGGATCGACAATTGATTAAAACGATAAAAAATAGGAAAATCTCATATTTCGGCCACATAATGAGAAATGATAAATACCAACTCATCCAAACAATTCTCAAAGGGAAAATTGAAGGAAGACCCAGTAGAGGAAGAAGAGAACTCTCCTGGCTTAAAAATATTCAAGATTGGACTGGCTACGATGACGAAAGGAACTTGTTTAGGGCGGCCAAAAATAGAGAACTGCCGACAATATAAATAACAAAAATATATACAAGAAAATATTTATATATTCTGAAATGTAATATAATTATTGTAAAACGATTTAATGTATGATCGCTTATATCCGAACAACGGATGGGCAAATAAAAGAAGAAGAAGAAGAAGAAGAAGAAACCCAGATTTTCACTACTTTTACTGTTATAAAAGAATAAAACGAAGTGATACAAACGAACTAAAGGCATTTTCGTTGTCCATGGATCCCAACACGATGGAAGTTTGAATCAGAACGCTTGAATATTTTGCTGGTCAACTTTTGTAACACAGTGCCATTTATCGACATTTTCCGAAAAGTCTGCACCTTCTCAAGATCAAAACTGCCTGAAAAAAACGTTCCAATGCTTTTGCGCTGTATTAGAGAGTTCTTAATTACTGCCTTGGCTACAATTTGTCTTTGTGTTGGCTCGAAAATCTCAATGGTTTGGCTGTTATATGCCAAGATGTCAACAAAACGTAGATAAAAAACTTAAAGTCAAAATCGGGAGGCTCGATTTTGATCGTAGACATATAGTCCAGTAGACTTTTTAGCTCAGTTCAATCCCAGGAATCAGAAACACGAAGGGCCCATTAAGGTTTTCAAATCGTCCCGGCCTAACGCACATGTATCAAAATTCAATTATATACTATGAGAACATCTATTGGACTCCTATATAAAGACCTGCCGCAATGTCTATGGGAAGGACTACTTATATTTGAGGTTCATCTAGCAAATTTTTAAGAGAAGACATATTCGTCTACTTCGAGAAAAGATTTTTATTTTCTGAGAAAAAATGTTTTACAGTACTACATGACTTTTTGTTGTTCAACGAGGATACCTCGTCCATCCATTTACTTTTTACAATTTGTCCATAGATATTCTTTATAATTTTATTTATAAATAATCAATATTAATTAATAATTTTTTATAATCCTAACGTCATAATGTATTTGGTGTAACACTGTACAAATCCACTTCACTAGCATCGCATCGAGTTATTTGTTTGATTGTTTATTTCTTCTTTTTTTTTTTGGTCTACGGATTATTGTATTCGCTATGTGAAGCGGTTTTTGTGGTTTTCTATTTAAAAGAATTTATGGACTTTTGTATGGGAAAATGTTTATATGGTGCAACGAGTGCACTTTCTTCCCACCAATGATGAACTTTATACATTTTTTTCTTTTGTTCAAATAATAACCGCCATCACATTGAATGTGAAAATATCTCAATGAAACATATTAACATATCTTAAAAAGTTTATGGTCCATTTCATATTTTAAATAAATATGCAAAACTGATATTATTCAAAACATTTTAAATTCAGCGGTATTATTACTTGTATACTAAACCATATTTGATTTTAAATAAACATATGTTTTGGGAATGTGTTTAATTTCGTGAGGATTCAAATTGTGGGATCTGCTTACATTTGAACGCTTCTAAAGCTATCATCTAAGGTCACAATTTTTCATTCGGATATTGCTTTCACTCGGGAAATACCAATACCAACAATTAAAAAAATACTAGGTCGAACGGGGTCCACCATGTAATACCCAACAATTTTACGCGGAGATATTACCTTTCGGTAAAAAATGCTCCATCAAAAGTCTTTATAGTATATTGAATAAATTCTGAGATTAAAAGAGATTATTAAAGCTTAATAACTGTACAGTCGAAATCGCTTATAATATCATCGTTTATGACATCATATTGGTTTTAACGATGAAATACAAAAGCTCCGAATTTCTGTCCTTTGGATTATTTATCGGTTATAACTATGAAACATAAGAAGGAGAAACCTTTCTCTCCAATTTTTGTAATATTTGTTAAACTTAAACAAGCGGTCAGGAATACATACTCCCAAATTACAAGTTCGAAGATGCGGTTGGACAATTAAATTACGACTCACAACCTATGTCTATGTCTGATTTAAAACAAACAAATTCGACTGAAGCCTTAGAAAAATTAGATAACTTACGTTGAGAAGTTTTTTGAATCAATTAATCTTCTACAGATTTGCAAGCAAATTTAAAATTCCAAAGCAATAGAATTATAATTGCGAATTTAGACCCTTGGTGCTTTAAAAGACTTTTCTTGAAGAATGAATGCTTCTGTAGAGCCTTCCTGAAAGAATGGGTGCTTCTATAGACCCTTCCTGAAAAATCGCTGCTTCTATAGATCCATTATGAAAGAATACACCCTTTCAGAAAGAATGGGTACTTCTATAAAACCTTTCTGAAAGAGTGCGTGCTTCTATAGCCCCTTCCTGAAAGAATTGCTTGTACAGTCCTATTCTGAAAGAATGGGTGTTTCTACAGATCCTTCCTGAATTAATGGGTGCTTCTACAGACCCTTTCTAAAAGAATGGGCGTTGCTATAGACCCTTTCTGAAAGAATGGGTGCTTCTATAGACCTTTTCTAAAGGAATGTGTGCTTTTACAGACCTTTTCTGAATGATGACCTTTCTATAAGAATGGGTTCTTCTATAGACCCTTTCTGCATGAATGGGTGCATCTACAGACCCTTTCAGCAAGAATGGGTGCACCTACAGATGCTTCTGTAGAACCTTCCTAAAAGAAAGGGAGTTTCTATAGACCCTTTCTGAAGGAATGGATTCTTCTATTCACCCTTTCTGATAAATACTTGCTTCTATTGACCTTTCCGGATAGAATGGATGCTTCTTTAGACCCCTTCTGAAAGAACGGGTGCTTCTATAGACCCTTCCTTAATAAATTGGTGCTTCTATTGGCCCTTTCAGAAAGAATGAGTGCCTTAATAGATCCTTTCTGAAAGATTGGGTGCTTCTATAGACCCTTTCTGAAAGAATCTATGCTTCTATAGACCCTATTCTTAAGGAGTGGGTGCTTCTATAGGCCCTTTCTGAAAGAATGGGTGCTTCTACAGACCATTTTTGAAAGAGTGGGTGCTTCTATTGATCCTTCCAGAAAGAATGGGTGCTTCTGTTAAACCTTTCTGAAAGAGTGCGCGCTTCTATAGACCCTTCCAGAAAGAATGGGTGTTTCTGTAGACCTTTCTGGAAGTATGGGTGCTTCTATTAAACCGTTCTTGAAGAGTGGCTGCTTCTATGGACCTTTTCTTCAACAGTGGGTGCTTCTATAGAGCTTTTCTTGAAGAATAACTGCTTCTATAGACCCTTTCTGAAAGAATGGGTGCTTCTATAACCCCTTTATGAAAGAATGGGTGGTTCTATAGACCCTTCCAGAAAGAATGGGTGATTCTATAGACCCTTTCTGAAAAATGGATGGTTCTATAGACCCTTTCTGAAAGAATGGGTGCCCCTAAAGACCCTTTCTGAAAGAATGGGTGCCCCTAAAGACCCTTCCTGAAAGAATGGGTGCTTCTATTGGCCTTATCTGAAAGGATGAGTGCTTTTATAGACCCTTTCTGAAAGAGTGGGTGTTTCTGAAAGAATGGGTGCTTCTACAAACCCTTTCTGAAAGAATGGGTGCTTCTACAAACCCTTTCTGAAAGAATCGATTCTTCTATAGACCCTTTTCTGAAAGAATGGGTGCTTCTATAGACCCTTACTGAAAGAATGGGTGCTTCTATAGACCCTTTCTGAAAGAGTGGGTGATTTTATTGATCCTTCCAGAAAGAATGGGAGCTTCTATAAAACCTTTCTGAAAGAGTGCGTGCTTCCATAGACCCTTCCAGAAAGAATGGGTGATTCTATAGACCCTTTCCGAAATAATGGGTCTTTCTACAGACACTTTCCGAAATAATTGGTCTTTCTACAGACCCTTTCCGAAATAATGGGTCTTTCTACAGACCCTTTCCGAAATAACGGGTGATTGTACAGACCCTTCCTGAAATAATGGTTGCTTCTATAGACTCATCCTGAAAAAATGTTTGCTTCTATAGGCCCTGAAAGAATGGGCGCTTCTATTCACCCTTTCTGGTAAAATGCTTGCTTCTATAGACCCTTCCGGATAGAATGGATGCTTCTATAGACCCCTTCTGAAAGAATCTGTGATCCTATAGACCCTTCCAGAAAGAATGGGTGCTTCTATTGGCCCTATCTTAAAGAATGAGTACTTCTATAGATCCTTTCTGAAAGAATGGGTGCTTCTATAGACCCTTTCTGAAAGAATGGGTGCTTCTATAGACCCTTTCTGATAGAATTGGTGCTTCTACAAACCCTTTCTGAAAGAAACGATGCTTCTATAGACCCTTTCTGAAATAATGGGTGCTTCTATTCACCCTTTCTGAAAAAATGCTTGCGGATAGAATGGATAATTTCATAGACCCCTTCTGAAAGAATGGGTGATCCTATAGACCCTTCCAGAAAGAATGGGTGCTTCTATTGGCCCTATCTAAAAGGATGAGTACTTCTATAGACCCTTTCTGAATGAATGGGTGCTCCTATAGATCCTTTCTGAAAGAATGGGCGCTTCTATAGACCCTTTCTGAAAGAATGGGTGCTTGTATAGACCCTTTCTGATAGAATTGGTGCTTCTACAAACCCTTTCTGAAAGAACCGATGCTTCTATAGACTCTTTCTGAAATAATGGGTGCTTCTATTCACCCTTTCTGAAAGAATGGGTACTTCTTTAGACCCTTCCTGAAAGAATGGGTGCTTCTATATAGAACCTTCCTGAAAAATGGGTGCTTCTATAGATCCATTATGAAAGAAAAGACCCTTTCTGAAAGAATGGGTGTTTCTTTAGACCCCTTGTGAAAGAATGAGTGCTTCTACAGATCCTTTCTGAAAGAATGGGTGATTCTACAGACCCTTTCTGAAAGAATGTCTGCTTCTATAGGCACTTTCTGAAAGAATGTCTGCTTCCATAGACCCTTCCAGAAATAATGGGTGTTTCTGTAGACCTTTTTGAAAGAATGGGTGCTTCCATAGATCCTTCCTGAAAGAATGGCTGGTTCTACAGACCTTTTCTTAAACAATGGATGCTTCTATAGACCTTTTCTTGAAGAATAACTGCTTCTTTTGACCCTTTCTGAAAGATTGGGTGCTTCTAGAGCCCCTTTATGAAAGAGTACGTGCTTCCATAGACCCTTCCAGAAATAATGGGTGTTTCTGTAGACCCTTTTTGAAAGAATGGGTGCTTCTATAGAACCTGCCTGAAAGAATGGCTGCTTCTACATACCTTTTCTTAAACAATCGGTGCTTCTATAGACCTTTTCTTGAAGATTAACTGCTTCTTTAGACCCTTTCTGAAAGATTGGGTGCTTCTACAGCCCCTTTATGAAAGAATGGGCGCTTCTATAGACCCTTCCAGAAAGAATGGGTGTTTCTACAGACCCTTTCCGAAGTAACGGGTGATTGTACAGACTCTTTCTGAAATAATAGGTTCTTCTATAGACTCATCCTGAAAAATGTTTGCTTCTATAGGCCGTGAAAGAATGGGTGCTTCTATTCACCCTTTCTGAAAAAATGCTAGCTTCTATAGACCCTTCCGGATAGAATGGATGCTTCTATAGACCCCTCTGAAAGAATGGGTGCTCCAATAGACCCTTCCTGAAAGAATGGGTGCTTCTATTGGCCCTATCTGAAAGAATGAGCCTTCTATGGATCCTTTGTGAAAAAGTGGGTGCTCCTATAGACCCTTTCTGAAAGAATGGGCGCTTCTATAGACCCTTTCTGATAGAATGGGTGCTTCTATAGACCCTTTCTGAAAGAATGGGTGCTTCTATAGACCCTTTCTGAAAGAATGGGTGCTTCTACAAACCCTTTCTGAAAGAATGGGTGCTTCTACAAACCCTTTCTGAAAGAACCGATGCTTCTATAGACCTTTTTCTGAAAGAACCGATGCTTCTATTGACCTTTTTCTGAAAGAATGGGTGCTTCTACAGAACCTTTCTGAAAGAGTGGGTACTTCTATAGACCCTTCCTGAAAGAATAGCTGCTACTATAGACCCTTCCTGAAAGAATTGCTGCTACTATAGACCTTTCCTTAAACAATGGGTGCTTCTATAGTCCATTCTTAAAAAATGGGTGCTTCTGTAGACCCTTTTTGAAAGAATGGGTTCTTCTATAGACCGTTTCTGAAAGATTGGGTGCTTCGATAGCCCCTTTTGGAAGGAATGGGTGCTTCTATAGACCCTTGAAGAAAGAATGTGTGCTTCTATAGACCCTTGAAGAAAGAATGGGTGCTTCTATAGACCCTTGAAGAAAGAATGGGTGCTTCTATAGACCTTTGAAGAAAGAATGGGTGCTTCTATAGACCCTTGAAGAAAGAATGGGTGCTTCTATAGACCCTTGAAGAAAGAATGGGTGCTTCTATAGAACATTTCTTTCTTCGGTATAGGTTGACCGAACAACCTATTTGACCACTGTTGGTAGCCCCACGTTTCTGCACTTACTACTCCTCTTCGACATAAGATTTTGTTTATCGCAAGTATCAAAATAAATATCATCTTCTTAGTCTCTACTTCAATTCGCTCGATGTCCGTTGACGTGATGACCTTACTCTTTCAACTTACGGTCGAGGATCTACAACCTTAACATCTAAATTGCACCTTATATATACGACAGCGTTTAAATGACACCTTCTCTGTAAGGCGTTCGGGCATTCCAGGTGTATACCTATAGGTACTTAGGTCATAGTCCTTACAAATTTTGTACCGGTTGTCATTATGTGTTTGATTCCTATAATTATACAACTATATACTCTGAAAATATTCATGTTATGATGACACTTATATAACGGATACATGTCTATTATGGGTATGATGTGAATGTCACCCACCCAAAAATAATTATTTGCATTATCAGTCAGTTATTAGTCAGTCTGACTTTGTATGATGGCCAAGTGCAGACATAATAAATATACATACATACATATGTTCATATTTATGTGCACGAAAAAAATGCATCACTGTATAGATACGCCATAGTAATTCATAAAACTCTCATCGTAAGTGCTAATAAGTTATACAATACAGTATACATACATATGTATTTGTGGCTGCACCCACTGCAATTTCTACACAACTTTTGCAACTGACGGATACAATAATTGAATAGAGTTTTATTTCCCTACTCGACACACGGCTGTCATTAGCCATTGTTTATTTGCGAACTGCAAATGCAACGTTAAGTCCTCTAATTGTTTGCGTAGTTTTTTGTTTAATGCCAACATAGACACGCCGACAATACAATGGCTACATTAATGTAGACTAATGGTTCCATCAATATTTCATATGTTTTAATGCAGTCTACACAGGGAAGGAGTTGGCAGAGTGAATTTAAAGTTTGGAATTTGGAATAGACAGCGGAATCCTATGCAAATGTATATATGGTTAGGATGATCGTAGAGAAAATCTGATTAGACAGAAACTCGTTCTATCACAAAATAAAACGAATTAGGCCCAGACATGTTTGCATATCGTGTATATTTTGACATATTTGCTTAAAATGAACATATGCAAAAATATATACAAGGATTTGTGGTCTAAAAATCTCACCGAAATGGCTGAAATGTGGTATTAAGTCTTCGTTAGAGGTATGAAACATTACACCTGAAATTTTGTCCGCATGGGTCCACGTCTTCATATAGCCTCCACAGAACGGTACCTCCCGATTTCCGATATTTTGAAGGTTGTGGCCTCAATATCACACTTAGGTTAGGCTAGGTTGAAAAGCGTGGTGATGCAGGATCACCCCATGTCCGTGTGGACATGCACTTAAGCCATAAAGTAGGCATGTTGTGCACTCTAATTTGCGGTCAGGATGAGGTTGTATATTTAGTGTATGAATTAGTTTAAATTCTTGATTATTCTATTGACGTTAGTCTAAGATTTCTGTCATATTGACATAGTCTCTTAATGTTTTGAGGTCGATTGTCCTGGTATGGTCGAGTCTTTGTATTATGTCGCTCCCTAGTAGCTGTTTTCTCGGGTTCGTGAAGGCCTGGCAATGACAGAGGTAGTGCTCTCACGTTTCGTCGTCCTCTCTGCATGCCTTGCATTCACTGCTTTCTGCACAACCAGGTGTCCTGTAAGGATACCCGTCAGTCTACTAATGTCTTTTTTACTTAGTAAAAGCAGAGGGACATATGTGAATCTTTTGCCCATGCCTTTAGATCTATGCGCGTCGCCTTTAAGGGGTTGGCGTTATCTAGGCTGACTGTAGGTTGCTCCCTGGCCTTTTTTTAAGGAGTTTGCTATTTCATTACCCCTAATCCAAATATGCCCTGGTACCCATATACTGTTTACCGTACCATGTTGGGAGTAGTTGTTAATAGACTGTATGCATTCCAAGACAGTTATAGATTTCACTGTCGTGGCCGTTATAGACGTGATCGCTGCTTTGTTGTCCGTAAGGATGTTCGCAGTGGTAGGCTTTGTGTGAGTGTCAAACCAGTTCAGACACTCTGTTATCGCTCGTACTTCCGCCTGAAGAATCGTATATGATCCGGCAGTCGGAGGGAGATTTTCGTTTCCGGTTCCATTATATATAGACCCAGTCCGGTTCTCCTCTCTAGCACAGCCCTATCCGTAACCCCGCAGCTTCCAGCGGGAATCTGTGCTAGAGTTCCATCGATCCACATGTCTCTGGTATTGAAACTTCACACAAAGCTACTACATTAGTTTCAGGTATGCGGTCTGATACTATACGGTTTATAGATTCACCCGTTGTGACCTTTAGTATGTTTTGGTGGTCTCTACTGATCCACTCGCTCATCGACTTTAGTCTTGTAGCTGCGATGGCTGCCTCATACCTTACCTGAATTTCTATTGGGTGTATAAACAAAATTGTTTCTAGAGCCCTAGTCGGTGTGGTCCTCACTGCCCCGCTAATGCTTAGGCAACATGTTCTTTGAACTGTTTGCAATATATTCACATTATATTTTTTGGCCATAGCTGTCCACCATACAACAGACGCGTATGTTAAGATTGGTGAAAACCTCGTGATGGCTTGTTTGACCATAAAGCTGTCAATTTTGGTGCATCTCCTGATGAGTAACCCGACTCAGTCGATGCCTCGGTGATGGCCGTGGTATTCGACGGAAAGTGCGTTTTCATCAGAAGTCCTAAAGTTTCTTCTGTTGTTTCCGTCCTTTTCCCATTTGCATCGACCATTTATTTGCTCGGTCTGTGTATGGGTTTTGGACATAAACATCTTAATTTTCGAAACGTCGTTAGTATTAGTATTACCCCACGAGATGTGGTGAGAGTTAGCATCGCTACCTACTAGTACTTCGTTAACTGTTTGCTTGATCCTTCTCACCAGTTGCTGTAATTCCGACGAAGGTGGTAATGTCGGGGAGTCGAGCGGCAGGTATAGTGATGCAATGTATATGTTTCCATTCCCCTGCTTCAATACTGTGACGTCCGACGGTGGCATATAATACATGTCCTCTGTTGTCAATTTATATGGTTCAGTCCAGAAACCTTGTTTTTTATGGTCCAAGGTTCTTGGATTAAACCAATATGTATATTACCTTTAGTTATTTTTTCCATCAGTGCTAGTGTTGCCGTCTCGCTCCGAAGGAAGTTGACCTGGATGACCTAAATTGTTGGTCCTCTAGTAGGTTGCCTTCCTGGAAGACGCTGATTTCCTCTTCTGCTCCTCCCTCCTGGGTATCTTTAGGAGGTTTGACCTCCTGGGTGGTAGTTTTGGCATTCTCTTCGTCGCCCACTCTTGCCTTTCCAATCTTGAAGTACACTGAGTTCGAGACGAAATACGCCTTTCCCTTAGTCTTGGCGAGCCCGGCAAGTGAGAGGTCGTCGATCCCCACCACAAGGAGAGTGCCGTCTTCTTTCTCCTCCCTGTGAAAGACCTCCCACCTCTTCACTTCAAAGGTCTCATTTTGGACTTTTGGCAGTCTCCTCTGCTTGGGTCTGATGGGGTTTGTCATGGGCATTTGAAGGTGGGAAGCCCTTTTTCTTCTTACTGGGTTTAACGGTGTTCTGCTCCTCAGGAGACCTTATCCTCTTCGCCGCTTCCGAAGAAGTGGAGGGAGTGTCTGTGGTACCCTTTGAAGCATTTCGCTGTTGCTCTCTCTTTTGTCTGGCCTGGTTCGTCTTGTACTTGCGTCTTTGGGCCCCTGACCACTGTACTCTCTTTGTAGTTAGCTTCGCGATGTTCTCGACTTCCTCTTTTATGGGGTTTTCCACAACGGTGATTTTGGTTTTGCCGCAGCTGTCGGATTCTGATCCAGGGTCGCTACCATACTCAGATGGTTGGGTCAAGTTAATCTCTCCCTGTGCTGCCCTTTATCCTCCTCCGTTGTAACTCAAGGTTGTCTGCTTGTAGCATTACCTTCGACCACAGATGCCAAGGCAACCATATCTGCGGGAGATATTTGCTCACGATCGCATGATATCGACGAAGTGTGACTAGTAGGCAGGTCACTAGTCCCCGCCGGTAATGGGTTTATTAGGCCCTGCACCTGCGTTTATTAGGCCCTGCATATGCAAAAATTTATGCATTTTGCATAATTTTGCATATGTCATATATTTCGATTGCAATTGAATCAGAAGCCAAAAATATGCTCAGTCCAAAAATTTGACATGAATCGGACCAAAAATAGGGGTTGCATAAAATTCCGCTGTCTACTTACAAAACAACGATAATGTGTAAATCTTTAATAAGAGAGACATCACAAGATTAAGCATAAGTTGTCAGTATTTAAAAAATATCTCTCACGGACATTCTCACAGGGAAAAGGTGATAATACTTCTCTTCGATTAAAGTTTGCATATCGATTTAGTATTTAGCTGATTCATATTCGACTTAAATTATAGTTAAAATAATGTTGTATTATAAAACCTTAGCATCTTCCCTTTAATCATCAACTCATAATGTTTTCACTATATACTCAACTTAGGTTTGGCAGAGAAATTTAACGGCATCCTTTTCATTCCATGATACACACTTGTTCATAAGACCGTTGACATAACACTAACATTAGTTTGGGGCCTTTTTAATCAGAACTTCTTTCATACCATTTACCACGAATTTAATACAAAGAACACAATGTGTCTAGGGTGGTATATTTACAGTCAATGTGCAACGTATTTGTTTTATGCTAGCGATTAGTCTAAAACCTTCATTAGAAGAAGCCATATTAACATTGAAAACAACACACATACATAAGTACAATGACTGCATATGTTATGTACAACCCATTCGTTACTTTAAAATAGTTTCGGTTGGGTTTTGTAAACATAACTGACATCAGCCACACAGTATTCTATACAGGTTATACCGAAATGCTTTAAAGTGTCGAATCGATTACATTTGCAATAGTTTTCGATTTAACCCTTCTTAGTATGGCACAAAATTATTATATGGCTTCTAGAGTTTAATTATGTTGCACAATGCTATAAATAATAGAATGTGTGTAAGTTATACCAATTTGTTAGTTTGTGCCAGATTAGAGTAATAATTACAAAGGGGGCTGTTATCTTGAAAAAGTGAACAAAACTGAGTTGAATCTTAATATAAGGATATATCAAAAATATTGCTACTATTACAATGTGCAGCATTTTCAAGGTAATTTTGTAAAAACAACTTCTAATGCGATTTGTAGTACAGTACAGTACAGACCGAACAGACAAAAACCATATTTGGGTTTTGTTATATCGGGTTCGGAGTTTATGGTCCTATCTAACCTTGACTTTTTAATGCAAATTGGAATATATCGTTGAAACCAATACAAACCTTTCCATGACATTCACAGCAAACTTGTAGATAAGAACAAGAAGAAAATATTTGAAACAATAATGAACACGATTAACCTAATTTTTTGCTCAAATTGTATAATATATCTAAAATAAAACAAGTAAGCAAAGGTTATAGTCGGACGGGGCCGACCATGTGATACCATACACCACTGTCCCTGGGAATTAGCTTTCAGCAAATCAAAATTCTTTTATGGAACAAATAAGCTTATTGTAAGAAATACTTTTGTTGGATTCTGCCACCTTATCACACTAAGCTTGGGACCTACAGTTTATCGCCGAGTCCGAAGGGCGTGTCCTAAGACACCACTATTGGAGAAGTTTTATGTGGCTGAAATACTCAGAAAATGTCGCCAACATTACTGAGGTGTATTTTACCACCGTTGAAAGTTTGATGTTACCTCGCCGAGGAATCGAACAGACGTTGTTTGTGGAACAATTATGTATATAATTATACATTTCTAATAAAAGTTCCAATATTGGAAAATTGACATTGGTAGCCTCTTCTGATACGCCTATAAATTTTCTTTGAATATCAGGTTTCTTTTTGGAATGCACCTAATATAAATAAATATATAAACCGCTGCAAATATACCCAGACGGACATTGCTCCAATTTTATTGAACAAATGTAAATGCTATATACAAATTTTCAAAGGGAACATTGTGAGTTTATTGAAGATCTATCGTCCAAAAAAAGTGCACGTGTACCATACATATTGTTTGGAAATGCACGCGATTTTGTGTATAAATATATTTTAACCGGTAAAAACAACTAATAATGAGTAGATATTCAAACAATTTGCATGCAAACAAATTTATGGCTAGGGTTCCACGTAGTTTGCAATAATACTGGGAATTTATCTATCATGGTAGAGACAAATTGTAGCATGGGAAGAAAATTTTGTATTCTACACAAAACCTATTAAATATTAGGCAGTAGGCCCGTTAGTTACCCAGGATACACATTATTCCAATTTGCATCAGGGGAAAGGTCAGTAGTTAATTTTCCATATGTAGGCTACTTTGCTGGTACATGGAAGTAAAATATGGACCAAATTTTAAATTTTTATATTTTTCATGCAAAAGTAATGGTTCATAATATGAGATAATATGAGAGAGATAATATGAGATCATCATCCAAAATTGTAGGTATGTTCTTCGACCTAAACTCTTACATCGAGGAAACTCTCGTGACTATTGATTTATAACTGCGACCTCTAGCGTGCTTCTGATTACACTACAAACAAATAACTGGATATATTAGGCTTTAATTCTGTTATCTGAGCACGTAAATCAACATAATTGGCATCAGTGGAAAGGTCAAGAAATGGCCTTCCTAATTTTAGTTACGTGGGCGGAGTGTATCTCCAGGAATACATATATAAGCTGTATATTAAAAATTTTCACAATTTTCACACAAAAGTTGTGGTCCATTTAACCCGCTAAATATTATCTTATCACTATCTCAAATTGCAAGCTTCTTCTTTGTCATATACTCTTACCTTAGTTAAAATTTCGAGGCGATCGGACCATTTTTGCTATCTACAAAATCGGATAAAAATTATTTCACTCGCTAAATATTTCACGATCATCACCAATAACAATAGGTGTCTATTATGGTCTGAACCCGACCTCCATGCAAAATTTCGTGACAATCAGTCCATAATTGCGGCCTGGAGTTTGATTACAATTTATAATGGACCGACGGACGGAAGGACGGACGGACACACATCTCAAAATAGTTTTATCTCGTCGAGATATGAAGATTGGTATACCACATTGGGGGTCTACGGCCGATATTTCGCGGTGTTATATGAATTTTTCCCAAAAAAAACAAACTTATAATACCCTTTCCACATAGTGGTGTAGGGTATAAAAATTGTGAACTGTGAAACTCCAAATTTCCACATTGCGGTGTAGGGTATAAAAATCCAATGATGTAGAAAATGGTATGATAGAGACAATTTATAGCATGGGAGGTAAATGTGACTCTCTACACAGAACCCATTATATATTAAGCAGTAGGATCGTTATCTAGCAAACACTTTATTGCAAATTGCATCAGGGGAAAGGTCAGTCGTTTTTTCCACATGTAGGCTACTTTGCCGATATATGTCCGCAAAGAATTAAAATATCGACCAAAAATAAAATTTGTGTATTTTTCATAAAAAGGTAATGGTCCATTTCACCCGCTAAATAATATCAGATTATCATTCAAAATTGTAGACATCTTCTTTGACCTAAACTCTTACCCGGTGAAAAATTTCGTGACTATTGGGGTAAAATTGCGACCTCTAACGAGTTTATGATTACACTATATACGAATAACTGAAAATATTGGGATGTAACTCTGTTATCTGATCATGCACACCAACACAACTGGCATCAATTGACAGGTCAAGCGTCCCATTTCCAAGGGTAGCTTACTTGTCCGGAATGTATCTTCCAGGAATAAAGATATAAGTTGTAAATTAAAAATTTTCACAATTTTCACACAAAAGTTGTGGTCCATTTCACCCGCTAAATATTTCTCGATCATCACCAATAAGAATGGGGATCTATTCTGGCCTGAACCCGACCTCCATACAAAATTTCGTGACGATCGGTCCATAATTGCGGCCTGGAGCGTGTTTACAATTTATAATGGACAGACGGACGGACGGACACACATCTCAAAATCGCTTTATCTCGTCGAGATATGAAGATTGGTATACCACATTGGGGGGTCTCCGACAAATATTCCGCGGTGTTTCATGAATTTTTACCAAAACAAACTTATAATACCCTTTCCACATTGTGGTGTAGGGTACAAAAATACCGTAATTTGTATATACAGTTGCGTTCAAAATAATAGGAGTGCTCATACACAAAAGCGAATGGTCCAAAAAACATGGTTAAACATCTCCATTTCGGCTTATATTTTTTTTTTATTTATTTATTTATTTATTTTATTCATACACAACAAGACAAATGTCTTATAAATTACAGTGTAGAATTATAGTTGTAATCACAAATCCGACATAAATTATAAAATAGGACAAATTATTAAAAAAAAAGAAAAAAAAACAATAAGGAAAAATTAAAAATTGAGAATAAAATAACATATTGTAAATTGATACATTTCGATAAGATACAAAATATTATATAAAAATTATTTTTAATAAATTAAATTTGAATAAAGTTAATGATAGGAGGAAGAGAATGTTTTGAAGAAAATGATATGATCACATTATACTAAGGGAAAGCATTATGAGATAATACTTGTAAGCCTTTTTTTGAACGTTACTATATTGCTGGTACGTTGCAGATTATGTGGCAAATTATTCCAGAGACGTATAGATCCTGTAAAAAATTGCCATTCGGAGACCAGGCTCATTCGCCTAAGAGGTTTAATCTTTCTGCCTCTGTTGGATCTAGCAAATTGTATTTTCCGAAATAGATATGTGGGTTTCTGTTTCACTATGATTTTATGTAAAAATTGTAGAACTTTCAAATTAAGCAACGAATTTAAACTGAGACCAAAAAAGCTATTTGAAAATTGAGATACATGTTCATTTCTTCTAAGGCCATATACATAGCGCGTTATGCTGTTAAACGCTACATTTAGTTTACGCCGACTCGCTGAATCACAGTGGGCAAAAAGTTCACACCCGTACAATAAACCAGGAATGAGAAATGTTTTGGCTAGTAGGTAGCGTATGTTCTGCGGTGTGTAAGAGTGAGTTAGCCATAGTGGCCGTAGTTTGGCGTATGTTTGTCCTACAACATAATTGACATGGCTAGACCAAGTTAACGAGTTGTTAAATATGACACCGAGATTTTTTGCAGTTGTTACAATATCCACTTTCTCTTGATTTACCAGTATGTCAATGTTCTGCAGCGAAAATTTTCTATTTTTATGTATTATTAAGCACTTTGATTTAGAAGGATTGAGGCATAAACCGTTAGCTTTGGCCCATTTACAGACGCGCGAAAGGTCTTCATTAAGTTTGTTTATGACCTGGGATATATCACTAAGCGGACTACTCAAGTATATTTGTACGTCATCTGCGTACATATGTATACGGCTGTAGGATAATTGAAGAGGCAGATCATTTGCGTACATAGAGAAAAGTAGTGGACCTATAATAGACCCTTGAGGTACTCCTTTATCTACTGGCAACGGTCGGGATTTAATATTTCCCAAGTACACAGATTGCGTTCTATGAGTAAGATATGACATTCTAAGTTTACTGGCCGAATTGGTAAAATGAAAGAATCTTCTAAGTTTAAAAACCATGTTCCGATGATCAACTGTATCGAAGGCTTTAGAGTGATCGAGAAGCACAAGGAAACAAGCCTGGTTGTCATCAATGTCATTCCTGATTGACTCTGAGACGTCAACTAATGCTGTGATACAGCTATGCCCAGCTCTGAAGCCTGATTGCATATCGCTCAGCAACGATTCACGTTGAAGAAACTCAGTCATCTGTTTATATATAATTTTTTCAAATACTATAGACATATAACACAGTATGGCTATAGGTCGATACTCCATATTGGTTTTTTTAACTGGTATAATTTTGACATGTTTCCAAAGATTAGGATATGTGCTGGTAGTCAGAATAGTATTAAAGAAGTATGAGATATAGGGCAATAGTCGCGGGAGAATAATTCGTATAAACTTCGGATCGACGCCGTCTGGACCAATGGCATTGGATTTAACCTCTTTAAAGCTACTTAGGACTTCTTCATATGCAACACAACGGAATTCAAAATTTCCGACACCAAAAACAGCAGCGGAAGTTTCATTGGTATCTGAATAAAAGGTTGGATCAGCCTTTGTAGCTGGAATGTTGATGAACATTTTATTTAGTTCATCTGCATCACCAGAAGACGGGCCAATATCCTTATGTTTGCCAATACCAAGATCACTAATGGTCTTCCACTTGCTTTTGGAATCAACTGCGGAACTAAAGCGTGTAGCATAAAAATCAGTTTTAGCAGACTTTATGCATTTATTAGCTCTTTTTCTTGCAGAGGAGAATTCTTCATATAGATCAGGTGTTTTATATCTCTTCCATCTGGAATAGGCTATGTCCCTTGCCATTATACATTCTTTAACATGGTAATTAAACCAGGGTTTATTTTTCGATGTACACTTTTTAGTTGTAACAGGAACAGACGAATTATACAGAGAGAGAATATTTTTTTTGCAGAAATTCGAGTTGTTCATCTACGGAACTTATACCATACAATTTATTCCAATCCATTTCCATAAATTTGTCCTCTAAGTCTATGTAGTTTAGACTTCTATAATCGCGAAAAGAGTATGTTTGTTCTTCTTCCTGTATGTTAAATCTATATGTGAGAAACAATAAATCATGTTTGGAAAAACATGGAGCAGAGATTTGGTCATAAAGAAGCACATTATCAAGGCTATTAACAAAAAATAAGTCGAGAAGTGTGTTAGCAGTAGCGGAGAAATGAGTGGGATTGCAGTCGTTAGTAGCATAAAGACCAAGCGAACCCATGATATTTGTTAAAGAAGAATCTACCAGTGTATTTGAGTTAAAATCCCCTGCTATAATGACGTCATTATAACCTAACGATACAGTTTCCAGGATGTTATGGAGTTGGCCAATATCAATGGTGTTGTTAGGCCTATAAACACAGCCGATAAGCATTTTCCTATCAAAGGATTTCAGTTCAATAAATACGTGCCCAATATCGTCGCCTGCACTTGATTTTATACGAAATTTTGTATTCAAAGTGTTTTTGGTGAAAATTGCAACGCCCCCACCACGACGTCGGACTCTGTCGGATCTAAAAACGGAGTATCCATTGATATTAATTAAGTTATTTGGTATGGTCGAATGGAGCCAAGTTTCTGAAAGACATATAATGTCAACACCAGAGTTTTCAAAAATGTAGGCGAATTCTTCTGTTTTATTCACTATACTTTGAGAATTAATATGACAAATATTTAAACCCTTCTTTTGTTTAGCTAATACATTGACTAAGTTTTTAGTTACGTCTCTGGAATCTCTATTTGATCTATGAATATGAGTCAAAGATGTGAGTAGAATGGGGTTTTGAGGTACCAGCAACGTGTATACATTTTAAAACTGGTTAACATTGTTGACATTCCAACTGTTATTTCATTAACAGAAATGTTGCAATTTTTATTAAATTATGTACTGTTTACACCAACATTATAAATCGTCTTAAAATTTTTTGTTCAAAAAAATAGGAGTGTGGAAGAAAAAGGACAATAAAAATATTTTTAGTTGAATTTACGACCAAAACTGTAAATATTTAAGTTGATAGTACTAAATACAATATATTTGATTTCTTTTTGAAAACAAAAGTCCTTTGGTAGTATCTAAAAACAGGCTATTGTCCGTGTGGCGACTTTTCCAATAAATTAAGCTCTTATTGGGGAATTTAGTGGATTTTATACACAAAACCTTTATTGATTAGACTTGTTTAACACTCTGACTGTTACCTCAAACAAAACATAATGATTGGTATCCCATAAATTGGTATATTTTGAACCATGAACCAAATTTCAGCCAGCTTCCATTAATCCTTTATGAAAGGATCGGCCAAAAGAGTCATATATTCATCGACCAAATAAAATTATGGGGTCCTCGGGATGTTAGCTTTATGTACACAATCAATTTCACTTGTGTTCCAAAAATATTTTAAAGCGTGAACGGTTGAAATTAGTTTTACACCATTTTGTGGTAATCCGGATTTGACTACTCTATGGTTGGTATACACCGTACTATATTTTTCTACATAAATTCACGTTTTTCGTTCAAAAGCACTTAATTTAGATTAGTTCTCATAGAAAATTGTGTTTTATACGATGCAAAACGTAATAAACATATTCACAGGGCAACTTCAGAGGTATTTCCATAAAATTAGCTTTTTAACAAAGCGTGTAGAAAAATGGCTCATATCTTCCAATCATCCAATTTTTCAAATATAAACAAAACAATTGTTCTGCGTGTAGTTAAGATGCTAAGGGCCTTAAAACATTATTTGGTCGAGGAATTAATGCCTTATAGATACGCTTTTTTGGTCAATCCTTACATAAAAGTCTAATGGAAACTGGCTAAAGCTTGGTTCAAGGATCAAAATACACAAATTTATGGGGACCTATAAGCACCACCATCGAATTTCATCTAATATTCGAAGAAATATTGCAATATCCAAAGTGTGGACGAACGCAGTATTCGGTTCGAGCTCTCCAGCCACTACATATGGTGCCATAGGGGTTTTTTACAACTTTCGGGCAGTGTTCTCCAGAAGTATGGAATAATCCTTGAAAAAACAAAAACTAAAGTGATTCGAGAGCAGGTCTCAAAGTGAATTTATCCAAAATCTTGTGTGGGGGGTACCCAAAGGAGTGGACAAATATAGTCCATATTCGAACCTGATCTATATCTGTTAGTTATATTAGGATGTGTAAAGTATGGACCAAATCGGTCACTCCCATCAAGAGTTATCGTGCGCACAATTTTTCGAACATTTTTGATTTTTTGTGTGGGAGGTACCTGAAGGGGTGGACCGATATGGCTTATCTTCGAACTTAAACTATGTTTGCACAAAATATTACGAAGGCCACATTTTGGACCGAATCGGCAGATCAGTTTGAGAGTTATCTTGCGCTCCAACCACTACACACTGTGTCATAGGGTTTTTTTGTAACTTTTAGACTATTTTCTCAGGAAGTATGGACTTGCCCCTGATGAAACTTATACCGTCGTATGGGGGCAGTGAATGCAAGTTGCTACAACCAAATCAAAGCGATTCGAGAGTTGGTCCTAAACTGAACTTTTCTGAAATTTTGTATGGGAGGTACCCGAAGGAGTGGACCGATTGAGTCCATATTGGAACATCATCTAAGTCTGGTAGAAATTTCACGATGTGCAAAGTATGGACCAAATCGATTTATTCCTTCAAGAGTTATCGTGCGCACAAATTTTCCGAACATTTCGGAACTTTCGTGGGGGAGGGACTGGAAGGAGTGGACCGATATAACCCATCTTCGAACTTAAACTATGTTTGGACAAAATATTACGAACGCCAAATGTTGGATCGAAGACAGACAGGCAGACGGACATGGCTAAATCAACTCCAAATTGTCTGAAACACATTTCGTCCAAACATACTTGGGGTCTAAAACCATTTTTTCGATGAGGCACATTTTGCCCGTATAAAAGTATATATACCCTCGTTAGCATAAATGCTGAGGGTATAATTAGCCGCGTAAGTACACTATGAGGCGAACGGGTTATAGATTTTGATTTTGATGCCCTAGATGGTTTTTACAAAAGATAAGTTCTACTAGTTTAAGGCTACAATATTGCTAAAGGCAGCCAGGCCAAATTGGTATACGTTTATGAGATAAAGGCCTGATAAATGCAAAAAATGTAGATTTAGCCCGGTTTAGATGAGGCCATAAAATCCGAACTGGATCTGACAGGACAAAACTCTACGAGGGTTTTGGTAGTCTAAATATGTACTTTCAAAAAATGCATACTAGAAGTTGTTTGCATTTTCAGTGTTGCATAGTGTAATGCATCCCTTTTTCCATTTTTTTGTGCAATCACACTGTAGGAATTTTGATCGGATCCTCACGAAATTTTGGGAGTTGATGAGGGTCTCACAGAGAAAGAAGCCTATTGATGGTTGGCGTACATCCCACTTTTCCATTTTTTTTATTGGAGTTGTACTGACGAAGCACTTATATGCGTTTCAACAAAATTGACTTGTATTAATGAAGAAATTCAGAGCAAGCTATCCCAATTTTAATATTTTGAATTTAACCAGTCAAAACTTATGCACTGGGGTAGTGGTGTAGGGTATCACATAGTCGGCCCCGAACCGACTATAGCCTTGGCTCACTTGTTTCATATAAAGTATTCATTGGTACCACTGAACTTTCACGTAGATATTTGTCGTAATAGGTCCAAGTTATGACATAACACGCATACCCAGCTTCCATTTGGAAGATTGTTTTTCAAAAATCACATTGCGGAGTCGTTTTAGAGTCCTTTTGGTGATCAAAAACTGATTAAGTCGCTTGTATGCTCAGAAAGGGGCTCGAAAGTGACTCCTAGTGACAACTAGGTGAGTAAACTCTGATTGTTTTTTTTAACATAACGTTTTGGTTATATTTAATTCTCATATCACGAATGTTGTCAATTATTTCATACTAGCAAAATGCCCGCTACTTCGTATGCGGAAAAGGAATAATATTCAAATAAACAATATTTAATATGGTGAACACTGAAAATTTTTATGTACTAATACCTATTTGAATTGATATTTAATTTCTTTCAAGTACTGTTCGTATACGTTTTGTTCGAATCCCAAAATAAAAAAGACCTCTACACTCGGCCTACATTTTAAATTTCAGTCCATGTTTTATTAGAACGGTATGGGTATTTTGAAAATATTATCCACACTTTCCAACCGAATTTTGGAATTTGTGATAACAAAATGTAGAAAACCGATCGATTCCCCGGTCAGGCAACATCAAATTTTCAACGGTGGCAAAATACCCCTCAGTAATGTTGGTGACATTTCCTGAGTATTTCAGCCATGTAAAACTTCTCTACAAGTGGTGTCTTAGAACACGCTGTTCCGACTCGGAGATAAGCTGTGGGTCCCATATCATTGAGCGAATAAGAATCGGGGTGCACTCATTGATATGAGATAAGTCTCCCTTGTCCCGTCTGGGATGCTTGTGGAACAATTATTACATTATTTAAAAAACCGAATTCGTGTTAACATAGAAACACTAGTACATTATTCAGTACAATTTTTAGAATCCAGAACCTTAGCTCATATGTTGCAGTTTTATCTCTACTTGTTCACCCAATGCCAATGGTGTTACATGTAGAAATCATACATTTAAAGGTGGATTTTAATAAACTTTCTGATCCAATCTCAACAGTGATCTTCACAACAACTTTCATGTATGGATTCTTTCCATACCAGTGCTTCAATATTTAGTTTTACTTAATACTTCTAGTACATTTATTGTACGACCACTTCTAACAATGAACCTGACAAATAAATAATATTTCAGAATTCCACTTCTATTCCTTAGCCCAATACCAAATTTATTGCAATTTTGTACTTTTCACGCACTTATTATATAATCCCAGCTTCATTGCTACACCAACGTCAAATTTAATACCATTTAGTACATTTGGTATTTCTCAATAAATCAGCCAGCCCTCAGCCTAATTTCAGAATTTGCATGCATTTCAAAAAAACCTTATCTAAACACTTACACCATCCCTCATACAACAATTCGAAATTACTCCTTTATCCCTTCAAGAAACGCCAAACTGATACCAAATTCAGTACTTATGATATGTATAAGTTAAAAAAACTACTGCCTTTTATCCAAAACTAAATCCCAACCGCAATTTAGTATTTTTCGCATACATAAGTACGTATACATAATACCGAATTTCACAATTTCAGCTCTACTAATTTACGCAATAACAATTTGAACCAAATTCTGTGGCATTTTGTAATTTTCGTACAATTATTGTAGGTATATCCACAACCACATCCATATCGCAACCATACACATCAATACCAAATTTCCTAATTGCATCTCATAATACCATTAATACTTTTCGTATGAAAGTACGAATTTCAAAAACTTTCTGCAACAGTAATTCCAAATTTCAGGATTCCACCCTATCCGTCCACCGAAAACTAAATTGTACCAAATTTAGTACCATTTAGTACTTTTCGTAACCATAAGTACAAACTTCCAAAACTATCTCAGTCCTACACTCCAACAGTAATCTAAATTGCAGGATTCCTGTTCTATCCGTTCACCCAAATATAAATTGTACCAAGTTTAGTACCATTTAGTACATTCCGTACCCATAAGTACGAATTTCCAAAACTACCTCAATCCTACACTCCATAAGTAATCTTAATTATAAATTTCAGGATTCCAGCTCTATCTGTTCACCCAAATCCAAAATGTACCAAACTTAGTACCATTTAGTACTTTCCGTACCCATAAGTACGAACTTCCGAAACTACCTCAATCCAAATTTCAGGATTCCAGCTCAATCGGTCCACCTAAATTTAAATTGTATCAAATTCAGTACCATTTAGTACTTTCCGTACCCATAAGTACAAATTTCCAAGACTAACTCAATCCTACAGTCCAACAGTAATCTTAATTCTAAATTTCAGGATTCCAGCTATATTCGTTCACCGAAATCTAAATTATACCAAAGTTAGTACCATTTAGTACTTTCCGTACCCATAAGTACGAATTTCCAAAACTACCTCAATCTTACACCCCATAAGTAACATTAATTATAAATTTCACGATTCCAGCTCTATCTTCACCCAAATCCAAATTGTACCAAATTTAGTACATTTAGTACTTTCCCTACCCATAAGTATGAATTTCCAAAACTACCTCAATCCCTCACTCCATCAGTAACCTTAATTCCAGATTTCAGGACTCCAGCTCTATCCGTGCACCCAAATCCAAATTGAGTACCATTTAGTACTTTTCGTACCCCCTAAGTACGAATTTCCAAAACTTGCTCAATCCTACACCCCAATAGAAATCTTAATTCAAAATTTCAGGATTCCAGCTCTGTCCGTCCACCTAAATTTAAATTGTACCAAATTTAGTACCATTGTACCAAATTTAGTACTTTCCTTACCCAAAAGTACGAATTTCCAAGACTAATTCAATCCTACAGTCCAACAGTAATCTTAATTCCAAATTTCAGGATTCCAGCTCTCTCCGTTCACCCAAATCTAAATTGTACCAAATTTAGTACCATGTAGTACTTTCCGTACCCATAAGTATGAATTTCCAAAACTACACTCCAAAAGTAATCTTAATTCCAAATTTTAGGATTCCAGTAGGCCTATTCTGTAACTTTTATCGATTGAAAAGTTGTTAAAATTTCCTTTGTTTTTGTAACAAATACAAAACAAACAAATGAAATTGTTGTAAAATAAACAATGAGTAAAGTTGTTAAAAATTTACAGAATAGGCCTACAGCTCTATCCGTTCACCCAAATCCAATGTGTACCAAATTTAGTACCATTTAGTACTTTTCGTACCCATAAATACGAATTTCCTCAGTCCTTCACTCCATCAGTAATCTTAATTCCAAATTTCAGTTTTCCAGGTCTATCCAAATGTTGCCAAATTTAGTACCATTAAGTACTTTTTGTACAAATAAGTGTTAATTTCCAAAACTACCCCCATATTTCACTTCGACTGTAATCTAAATTCCAAATTTCAGATTTTTAGCTCTATCCGTTCACCCAAATCCAAATTGTACCAAATATAGTACCATTTCTACTTCTCGTACACATAAGTACGAACTTCCAAAATCATTTCCTTATATCAACACCACCTCCCAACCTTGATTCCCATACCAAATGTGAAGATTGTAGCTATATCCGCTCAAAATATACAATTGGTACCAAATTTAGTAACTTTCAGTACGTTTCGTATACTAATAGGTGGAATTTCCTCCATCAGTGACCCTCGTTCCAAATTTCTAGAATTCTAGCTCTTCCCGTTTGCCTAATACAATGTTAAATACGAAATAGCTGGGTTCCAGCTCTATTCATTCAACCAAATCCAAATTGTACCAAATTTAGTACCATTTGGTACTTTTCGTAAACATAAGTACTAAAACTACCCCATATATCAATCGTACACTTCAACAGTTATATTAATTCGAAATTTCAAGTTTCCAGCTCTATCCGTTCGCCCAAATCCAAGTTGTACAAAATTTAGTACCATTTAGAACTTGTCTTACACATAAGTACAAATTTCGGAAACTACCTCCATATCGCAATCCTATACTCCGTCAGTAATCTTAATTCCAAATTTCAGGTTTCTAGCTCTATCCGTTCATCCAAATCCAAGTTGTACTAAATTTAGTACTTTTCGTACCCATAAGCATGAATTTCCAAAACTACCCCTATATCTCAATCTTATACTACGTCATAATCTTAAATCCAAATTTCAGATTTCCAGCTCAATCCTTTCACCCAAATCCAAAGTGTACTAATTTAGTACCATTTAGTACTTTTCGTACACATGAGTACGAATTTAACAAACCATTTCCTTTTAAATACACCACTTCCCATCCTTGATTTCCATACCAAATTCCACGATTCTAGCTATATCCGTTCAAAATATGCAATTGGTACTAAATTTGGTAACTTTAAGTACACTTAGAGGTCGAATATCCAAAACCCCTTTGGTACATCTTTCTAACTCTCCATCAGTGACCCTCATTCCAAATTTTAGAATTCTAGCTCTTGCCGTTTGCCTAATACTAAGGGTACCATATTTGGTACATTTTAGTACTTTTCGTACCCTTCTAGTTCGAATTTCCAAAAACCCAGCCTTATCTCACGCCTACACAGCAACAACAAACCACACTCAAAATTTCAAGCTTCTAGCTTCAGCCGTTTCGTCTGGGCGATGATCTGTCAGTCACTCACTCACTCACTCACTCACTTATCACTAAGCTCTTTTATATATATAGATTCCATTTCAGAAAAAAAGGATACATTTTTTTCGCGCTACATCAACGATTTTTGATATGTAGGTTAAGAAAAAAATTCCCAGTACGAATCTGGTCGCGAGCCAATTTTTGGTTGTTGCGGACAAAAGTTATGGCGCTTTTATTTCGCTTTTTAAGAAAGAAAATATTATAAAAACGCTAATTATTTTAATGAGCACAATTGTTACAAAAAAGTTCTCTAGAAGCGACTTCAGCGAGTAGATTTCATAATACCTGCAAAATGTTACACAGAATTCGCGGAATGTACATAAAATTGATAAATTATTGAATATAAGTCAACTTTTTTCAAAATTAAGGTCCATTTAGTGGTCATGAAATTACATAACAATTTGTTGAGGTTCAAAACTTCACGGCGAATCAAATGAGACTACAATCATACAGATTGGTGTTATAGTTTCGATATTACAACCAAAATAAGCACATATTTTGGTCAAAAAAATAATTTTTTGTTTGAAAAAAAATGTTTTCACATGCATTATTTAGTAGAAAATATTGTAAAAATCTATATGAATACTACCTTCATTTTGCTTAAATCTCCCAATAAAATAGACGGATTTTGCTTTATTGACATTCATATTAAACGTTTCCCATTAGGGAAGGAAATTGGGTTGATAAAAATATATTTCGAAGCTTCTGAAATGGAAATAGAGGCCAAATAACCCATTTTAATTTATATGCATTTTAAAATACGTGTAAATCGCGTAATTATCAAAATCATTTTGTCCGCATGTGATTTTCATGTACAGCAAGACCATATCTATTAAGTTGTATATATTTTTCGAAATATAATTTGGACTCTAAGATGTAGCATCGGCTGCATCTTAGCATTAAAAGGCCTATAAAATATCGCTAATTTGCGCAAACTGCATACAATTTTTGTCCGCATCCGATTTCAGTGTCCACCATGAAAATCTACATCGATATATATCTATTTGAAGGCGATCAATGAAGAACCGTGGATGTAGCATCACACACTATTTTTTGGGATAAAATTAATGTAGCTTCCTTATCAGTGAAGTTTTCAAAACTCTGTTTCCGCTAAAACGAAGATTCTGCGCTAGTTTTTTTCATTGCAGTGGAAACTATCCGCAGAAAACGCAATAAAATACGCGATATTTTCAAAAAAAATTTTAGGTGATTTTTCTACTTTGGAATTTCTCGTAACTCGCGTTTTAGTAGATGGATTTTCACGAGGAATGATTTATTGGATCCGAAACGTAAAAAACTAAAATGTGCAATGGAGTACGTGGTATTCTAGAGACAAATGCAAATATTAGACACGAAAAATATGATTTTTAGAAAAATGTTCGCACAAAATTTCCGAATTTGGATGCAGATTTCTATGAAGCTGTGCAGACTACATTCACAATATACGTTTCAAATAACTCAGAATCGCAAGTACTACAATCCTATATATGATTTTTTGAAAAACATATTTGCGGAATGATATTAGAAGAAAATTTCAAAAAACACTGTAAATCTGGCTTCAAAATGTCAGCATCATTTAATGGTAGAAGCAGTTCAAATTTTGAAAAGTAATACACTAGTGAGATTATCCTTATTTAGTTTGCGTATATTTTTACTTTGACAAGAAAATCGAGAGAAGTGTGGTTTACTCACAAATTGAGAGAAAACAAAAAAAGTCATGTTGGCTTCAACCCATTTTTACCCATTTTTTAACATAAATATAGCCACAGCTTCCACGCAAATTATCTTTTAAGGCCAATATTTTTTGCCACGTCCAAAAACATTTCATTTTATCCAAAAATATTTTATTTGTATAATATACAATCACAAGTCGCGTGTTCTAAAAGGGTAAACCTTGGCTTCAGCTATGTTAAATTTTCAAAAATATTGGTGATATATACTTTCTACAAAACTTTGATATAAATTTCATGTATAATATTATGGATTTTGACAAAGTCAACACATGTCCAGGTTTTGCCAGGTTCAATGAAGAAATTGAATGAAGAAACAATATACTAAAGGCATAATTAAAAGTCACAACAAAGCAGAAAAGTAAACAAAGGAAAGAAACAAAAAACAAAGGAGAATAAAAAAGAAAACTCTTTTAATTATTTCGTCTGATAAAAAGACTCATAAATGACTCACTAAAGACTCATAAACATGACTCAAAAAAAGACTCGAAAAAGAGTCACAAATTAATCAACAAATCACCAATAAATGATTAAAATACGACTCGAAAAAGACTTTATATACCATCAGAAAATGTGCAAAAAATTACTCGAAACTAATGTAGAGGAAGACTCATTTGTGATTTGTTTAGAAGAGTTTTTCTTGTAACAGGGTTTAATTATTATATTTGTATGTTCGTTCTCCTGTTCAATCAGGCTCTGGGTCTATCTCCAGTTCCAGGAAGTTGGCTACTTCGGTGGGATATAACCACAGATCCATTGGAGTCAGATGAATAGGCTTGGCGGGGCAGTTGAATAGGTGCTTAGTGTCGTGCGGGCCCTTGCCGCATACTGGGCAGATGTCTTGCACGGTGCGATCGATTCCCACCCAATAGGAATTTAGGCGACAGCAATATCCTGATCGTAATTGAGCCAAAACTACTCTGGTTTGTCGTGGCAGCTGACGCTCTTCAGCTACGATAGATGGGGGATGTGCTCCGATGACTGCATTCACAGAATAATTGCTTATGGTCTTAGCAACTGTGTCCATGTGAATGCTGTACAAACCTGCCTGATATGCCTGTTGATTTAGAGGTTCTCTCCTATATTGTTGGACCGTCGTCTCTAGAGCATGAATATCCTTCTTGATATGCCTGGGTGTATCGGTGGCCAGCAGATGGTGATTGGGATGGCTCTCACGGTAACACCCGAGCAAGTACTGCAACGATAGCATCTAATTATGTTGCCGTACTGGAAGAATGTTTGCCTCCTCATGTAGATGGTCCACTGTAGATTTGAAGAGCCACCCTGTTGCTGTTCTCAGGGCGGCGTTCTGACAAATTTGAATCTCTTGTAGAGAATTTTCATAGCTACAAAATTTTCTTTAGTCTCATTTCGTTAGGACGTGCGGTTTCCAAGCAAAATCGTAAAAACCTAAAAAACCCTTAAAAATTTCAACTTGAATCGCGATTTATTTAAAACGCGCTCCGGCGATTTTATTTATTTTTTTGATTTTTCTCATCTATGAACATTGTAGTTTCAGAATCCGCAAAAACTTCCCAGGCGTAAGAACCTTCCATTTAAATTTGATTCAAGAGCACCGTGTTCTAGCATTTTTGGAAGTATATATTGCGGTATGAGAGAAGTTTCCCTTGTACCTTATGGGATGTTTGTGAAACAATTATTCTATTGAGACTACAAAAACCCTAGTAGTGGTTTTTCCTGTCAGATCCAGGTCGGATTTTATGGCCGCATCTAAAACGGGCTAAAACTACAGTATTTTGCATTTATCGGCCCAATAATTTATCTCAGAAACAATTGGGAATTTGGCACTGGTGTCTTTGGCAATATTGTAGCCCTATACTAGTAGAACTTGTGGCCCTATGTTCCACCTAGGAACCTGGATATTAATAATAAAAAAAACTAGTAGAACTTATCTTTTGAAAAACTCCATCTAGGGAATCAAACTCGATAAAATATAGAAAGTTTTACTTAATTGCTGAAATTCAACTAAACTATTGGAGTTGAACCAAGTAACCGTTTGCAAAAATCTTCCAAATAAAGTTCTCGGCAATTCTTCAGAACATTCTGAAACTCTAAAATGCTTACTTCATGTTGTTTGAGCGGTATTTTGTATCATATATTTTACAACACCTATTTCAAACACAGTTTGCACCAGCAGTTTGGTCTCGCATTTCGGATTTCACCACATTAGTCACATATTTATAAAATCGCCGTTGAAAAATATACTGAAAACAACGTGATAGAGGCATTTCACAAAAATGGCATGTTCTGAAGAGTTCTTTATTACATTCCAGCGAATATTCTTAACGGTTTTGGAGATATGGTGCAAAATGTATACAAATTATGGAAATTTTGATGTTTTATAAAATTTGAGGCAATAAATGTAGTTTTTCGAGTTCACTATTTCTCTAAATATTTTACATGTCATTATCTACTCTTGTCCTTATCAGAAGTCGGATGAAGATTTACATAGGTTTCAGAGATATAGCCCAGAATTGCTTTAAAAAGTCAATATTTAACCATGTTTAGATGGGCCATAAAATCCGAGCTGGATGGACACAACGAAACCCAACTAGAGCTTTTGTCGTTTGGGTCTGTACTTTCAAAAATTCATCATTGTTTGCACAAGATTACCTTAAAAATGTTGCACAGTGTAATTCAAAGTATATTTTTTTTTTCTTAAAAATAAAAAATATGCATTCAATACATACATAGGTGTGAACATTAGGGTTACGACATTTTGGCATTTTTTCTCAAAAAATTATTTCCTGCCTAAAATAGCATCCATCTATTTTATTATAAAATAGGTTCCGCACAAACCACTTTGACTTTTTTTTTTGAAAAAATGCTATGAAGTGAAAAAAATTCTCAAAAATTTATTTTCTGTTGCACAAAAGGATGGCCTTAAAATAACTAAAATAACTTTTATTCCATTTAAAGGATACGGGCAAAAAATTTTGTGTATAATTTTTAAAGAGATATTGCTTAAATTTATACAGGGACTAGCAGACGCCGGTCCGCGTTGCTGCGTTGCTGGCCCGTCGTAATAAGTTTTAATTACAACTTTTTATGGACATCAACAATTGTAGAGTTGGGCAATATCGTTCAATTGAACGATCCGGATCACTATCTCGTTCAATGGACACCGGTAATTTATTTGACAAAACTGCGTATACTTAATTTCACACGTTGGTTTTTATGATGATACTCATTCGTTTTTGAACTAGGACAGTGATTCGGATCGTTCAATTGAACGAGATTGCCCAAGTCTAAAAAATTGGTATTTTCTACCTCACTTCTTCGGTCCATTGTCAAACCAGGGAGGATTTTAAATGTATCTACAACTTTTGTCTGTAACCTTTATATTCTCATACGGATTTTGTCGATTTTTTTCGTCCATTGATACTGTTTAGGATTTATTATCGTCCATGTCCCCTGTCATTTTACTAAAGCGATCTTATTATAAAAGTTAAAAAAATGTTTAGTCGAATTCTCCCGCTTAGTAAGACTTATATGTGTTTAGTTTTTCATGGCTGATGGACCGTTGAACCTCACTATTTAAGGAAATTTGTAAATATATCGTTTTTCTTGTTTTTTTTTTCGCAAGCCGACGCACTCACAGGTTTAGTAAATATAGCGATTATAAAACAATAATCCACGGAAATTCGTCTATAAATAAAGGGCATTTTGGACCATGGGACATTCCTGAATATTTTCTGAAAATTGCATGAAATTAGGTTCGGTAGTTTCCAAAAAAATGTATTGAAAAAGTGGGCTTGGCCATTCGTTTTCAATATATAACATATTTAAGAAATGGGCGTGGTCCGGTAATTTGGTTCCAAATATGTACCTAGTATACACACAACCCCATTGTCTCCCAAAATTTATGCTGAAACTGATATAATCATTGGTATAGCTTATAAATATAGCGTTTAAAAGAAAGGCGTGGGGAAGGTACCCCACCTCCTCCGAAATTCATAAAATATACATAACAAAGGGAAAACATTGAGTTTTTCTGCAAATTTCATGTAAATTGGTTCAGTAGTATTTGAGATATAACATATTTAAAAAAAGCAGGCGCGGTCGGTTCTTTAGGCCCCAAAGAAGTACCTGGATTATTGATTAATTCATAAATTTTTAAACCGATACATTCGTAATATTTGCAAATGTTGCGTTTTTTTAAACATCTCATAGGGGACCATCCCTGTATATTCCCTGACAATTTAAAAAAATCGGTTCTGTAGTTTTGTAGATGTAATATATTTTGAAAAGTTGGCGTGATAAAGTTTTTGGGTCCCAAACAAGTAGATAAGGTCGGAAACACCCCGTCCCCTCCAAAGTGTAAAAAAATTTTTATTATTATTTCTTCCTGGTCGATGGTGGGAAAGGAGGTTTGTAATGAGGATTTTTGCTGGGTGTCTCTCGATTTTTTGATATTTTCAAAGTTTTAGCCACATTATCGGTAGGGTATAAATCATGCCTACTGAGAATCCACGATTTAATATCCACGATTTAATATAGCGCCCATGTTACGGTACCACCCGATTTTCGGACCCAAAGTGAATACAAACATTTTATTCGAAATTGTTAATGCAGGGCAATGTTTTGATAGGGGAAACCTGGCTGTGAAGCTTGTACTTTCATAAACTAAAATATGCTAATTAATCCATGTTGCTTCAATATAACAATAACAAAATTAAAACATCAGTATTCTCTATTCCTCAATGAAATTATTATTAATTTTGGGCCTTATGTCCGTTTGATGTAATCCCGTAAATAGATCAGCCGCGTCTCAAGTGAGTATTTCTAGACGTAGCTATCGGCATGTGAACCTTTATGGCGAAGTACCTGTGGGCTTGAATATACCTCATTTTCTCATATTTGTCAAATGTCGACGTTAAAGAATATAATCCATCTTTGCCCAGTTACATTTGTTTCGTTCTATCTACAAGTGATTACAAGATTAAGGAGAACAGAGAAAGGAGAAGGGTGAAAACATCGAATCTGTACTCTCTATACACACTCATCGACTAAAGCAATATGTTGTTCGATAAAAGTTCTTTCGAAAGTTAAATTATTACACAAATAACTATAAATTTAACAAAATTCCACGTCTCATCCTAAATTATTGCTTGTGGTACGCAAAAACCCACAGATATGCCTCAAAACATGGTTACAACTTTAAAATATTCATTAAAACAAATTAACATTCCGAACAAGAGACACATGTACAAATTAAAAACTTTTTTTCGAGTTGTTTTTTGTCCCTGTTTTTTATGTCGGCTGGTAATAAAAAGTAAAGCATCTTTTACACGAAAAGTTTGTCGGTTTTTTGATATAAAATAGCAAAACCACTTAGGAATCTCCACAATCCTCTGAGGCAAAAAAGGCACAAACACACACACCTAAAGCTATAGTCAGAGATAAAGGACACACTCAATTGAATCTGGAAGAAGTAAAAACTCGAAAAACGAAATATGAGAGATGTTATGTTTTGTACATACACATGTAAATACACTAGCGGTCATCTGAATAGGTTTGAATTTTTTTCTTTTTATAAGTTAAGGTATCTTCTGATGTGTTCGTATTGCAGATCCACACTATTTAGTTTTTGAGAGTCCTATACTATGCCAACATTCCCAAGAAAAAACTTGACGGTGTTGCCATATTTTCGGAAAATATCCCAATTATAATAAAAAATGTACAAAAAAGTGACCAATTTTTGCGATCATCAGAATAGGTTTGAATCAAATAAAATTGAAAAATTGTACTATCCAAGCAATTATTGCGCAGTTTTTTGGTTTAGTTTAGTAAAATGGAACATTCTGATAAATCGTACAACAAATTTGACCCGCTTTGTTTGGAACGTGGGTTCAATTCTCAACATTGAAAAGATACCAAGAACTTTCAGATAAAATCAAGAAATATTCAAACCAAAACGTTTTATAAACTTGCTTCAAATTAATTTTTGATTTCGTTAGATCCCTTCTGAGCTTCGAAAATTGTCTGAAAGCAAATACCAAGTGTAGCCATATTATTAGGATCGATAAAATAGAAAGGTCATTGAAAATAGTTGGTATTTTAGTACAAGTTTCATTTTTTAACTAACCTTGCAGTACAAATTTAAGTATTATCATGCTCACAAATCCACCATAGTTGACCACATGTATCATAAATGTTCAAAAATTGGTCTGGAAGAATGTTTCATCGACGACAATAAAGTAGAAAAATGTAATTCAAATTTAAGTCAAAGGGGCATGATATCACCGACTGTTATAGTGCTGTAATACCTATATAGTCAGGTCAACAAGTTTTTTTCTTTTCACAAGTCATAAAACAAACACGAATAAGTACAAAAGAATGGGCTACTGAGGTTATACAGCACTATAAAAGTCGGCGATATCATGCCCCTTTGACTTAAATCTGAAATACAATTTTCTACTTTATTGTCGTCGAAGAAACATTCTTCCATACCAATTTTCGAACATTTATGATACATGTGGGCAACTATGGTGGATTTTTGAGCATGATAACACATAAATTTGTACTGCAAGGATAGTTAAAAAATGAAACTTGAACTAAAATACCAACTATTTTCATTAACCTTTCTATTTTATCGATCCTAATAATATGGCTACACTTGGTATTTGCTTTCAGACAATTTTCGAAACTCAGAAGGGATCTAACGAAATCAAAAATTAATTTGAAGCAAGTTTATAAAACGGTTTGAATATTTCTTGATTTTATCTGAAAGTTCTTGGTATCTTTTCAATGTTGAGAATTGAACCCACGTTCCAAACAAAGCGGGTCAAATTTGTTGTACGATTTATCAGAATGTTCCATTTTACTAAACTAAACCAAAAAACTGCGCAATAATTGCTTGGATAGTACAATTTTTCAATTTTATTTGATTCAAACCTATTCTGATGATCGCAAAAATTGGTCACTTTTTTGTACATTTTTTATTATAATTGGGATATTTTTCGAAAATATGGCAACACCGTCAAGTTTTTTCTTGGGAATGTTGGCATAGTATAGGACTCTCAAAAACTAAATAGTATGGATCTGGAATACGAACACATCAGAAGATACCTTAACATATAAAAAGAAAAAAATTCAAACCTATTCAGATGACCGCTAGTGTATATCTACAAAAGGGATGAATGGATGGCTTTGTTTGGGGAATGTAAGTTGGATTGTGAGCGAGTGTTTGGTGTATGTGTGTGTGTTAGTATGAATGAATTATAAATTATGCAAACACATGTGATGCTTCCACAACAATGCAATAAAACATTCAAAGAATAACAGTCAAGGCAACAAAACAACCTCAACAGAGCGGGTTGTAAAGTGTTCGACTCTTGGGTTCGCTGCAAGTACGAAGAAATTGCGATATGCGTTTATTCAACTTTCTCCCAAAATATGAAAAAACTGGAGTGTAGAGTCACCATCTTCAGTTGAGGGCATATCGTTGGCAAAAATAAATATGTAAACAAATAAATAAATGAATGAATAAATAACCATAGATAACTCCAATATTTTATGCCCTTTAACAATAAATTTAATTGAAAGCGGATTTAAGCCATTCTGATTGGATAATACGGCTAACATCTACAAATACTTTGAAATTGAATGACATTTTCTGAACTAATATTAAATAATTAGTTTTCTTTCTCTTACTAAAGTACCAATGTCCACAATTTTAGTCGGAGACATATTTTGACCAAATATCTAATTTTAGATAATGCACCTAGGTCCACAATTTTTGGCGGACACGTTTCTTTATCACTGCGAATGCTTAGTGCTAAATTACACTCAGTTGGGACCGAAAATCTAGTTAAAAACCTAAAAAATAATTATAATAGAGCGGTACCGGTTTATAGGGGCTATAACAAACCGAGGTCCTGTGTACACAGTTTTTATACCCTCAGCATTTATGCTGACGAGGGTATATACAGTTTCATACGGGCAAAATGTGCCTCATCGAAATAATGGTTTTAGACCCCAAGTATGTTTGGACGAAATGTGTTTTAGACAATTTGGAGTCGATTGAGCAATGTCCGTCTGTCTGTCAGGAATGCACGATAACTCTCGAACGGATCAACCGATTCGGTCCAAAATTTAGTTTTCGCAATATTTCGTCCAAACTTAGTTTAAGTTTGAAGATGGGTTATATCGGTCTCCACTCCTTCCGGTACCTACCCCACATAAGTTTGAAAATGTTCGGAAAATTTGTGCGCCCGATTACTCTTGAAGGGAGTAACTGATTTGGTCCATACTTTGCACATCTTGAAATTTCTTCTAGACTTAGATGAGGTTCCAATACGGACTCAATCGGTTCACTCCTTCGGGTACATCCCACGCAAAATTTCGGAGCAGTTCAGTTTAGGACCTGTTCTTGAATCGCTTCGTTTTTTGTAGCAAATTGTATTCACTCCCCCCATACGACGGTACAAGTTTCATCAGGGGCAGGTCCACACTTCCTGAGAAAATAGACTGAAAGGTACAAAGAAAACCCCTGTGACGCCATGTGTAATTGTTGGAGCTCAAGATAAGTCTCGAAAGAACCTGCCGATTCGGTCAATAATTTGGCCTTCGTAATATTTTGTGAAAATATAGTTTAAGTTCAAAGATAAGCCGTATCGGTCCACTCCTTCAGGTACCTCCCCCACAAATGTTCAAAAAAGTTCGGAAAAATTGTGCGCACTATAACTCTTGAAGGAAGTGACCGATTTGGTTCATACTTTACACATCGTAATATTTCTACCGGATATAGATCATGTCCGAATATAGACTGTACTTTTCCACTCCTTCGGGTACCTTTCACACATAATTTTGGATAAGTTCACTTTAATACCTGCTCTCGAATCACTTTGATTTTTGTTGAAGCAACTTGCATTTACTGTCTCCATTACGGCGGTAAAATCAAAATTATCCGGGGCAAGTCCATACTTCTTGAGAAAACAGCCCGAAAAGTGTAAAAAATCCCTATGGCACCATATGTAGTGACAGGAGCGCATGGCATCTCTGAAGCTTTTAGCTTTTATCCTAGTTCATATTTTTGTCGGGAAGTTCATACGCCCAAAATTCTGAAACCCCCCAAAATACATACGTTTTTTCGAGAAAAAAATATTTCAATTCACACAGGCTGAGGGTATATCTCAGTCGGCAAAGCCGACTGATACTTTTTTATTTGTTTTAAGAAGAAGTTTCTTGAGTTATTATCCATTTTTTATCAAATTACCAAAAATCTGAACTTACCCTTCTAAAGGGGCTATGTGGACCTACACTTCCAATGGAGATTAAAATCCAAATTTTAGCCATTTGGATTAAATAATGTAGCTAAAATCTGGGTGACGTAGGAGAAGAAAGATACCAAGGAACGTTCCTGACCGGCTTTAACATGGCAAAGCCCAGGATTTATCTTGGTCCAGGATTTATCTTGGTCCCTTGGTCCCTGTGGAGCTGCTTTTAACACCCACCCCGTGGTGTCACCTCTGGAGCTGCCTTTAACACCCGTTCACCCATAAGAACGTTAAAAACTTCGGTTTGAGCGTCGGATTAATAACCCTACCCTAGAAAGAGCAGCCTACTATCCCCTCTAAAGTTGACGAGCCCCGCAGATGTTTTAAGGACCGTGATCTGCGAATCTGCACCTGGAATGTTGGCACTCTTTATAGATAATGTGCAGTTTACGCATTGCCAGATGTACTTTTGAAAAGTGCAAGGCAGACATTACTGCCACACAGAAAATACGATGGATTAGGAAAAGCGTCGCAACAACACAACACATCGCAACGCACCGTATTATAGCTGTTATGACACAACGATGAGTTTGGCTGCGGATTTGTAGTTAGTCGGAAGTTAAAACATCTGGGGTCCAATTTCACTCCAGTTAATGATAGACTTGCTACAATACCGATAAAAGCTAAATTCTTCAACATCAGCTTTATCTTCGCTCATGCTCCAACCGAAGACAAGGACGAAAAGACCAAAAATATATTCTACGAGCGCTTAGAAGAAATATATGACCTTTGCTGATGACGTTAAAATTATTCTAGACGATTTTAATGTCAAAATTGGAAAGGAGTATATCTTTGGTCCATAATAACTGTTCCACAAACATCCCAGATGGGACAAGGGAGACTTCTCTCATATTAATGAGTGCACCCTGATTCATATTAGCTCAATGATATTGGATTTACAGTTTATCGCCGAGTCCGAACGGTGTGTCTTAAGACACCACTTGTAAAGAAGTTTTACATGACTGAAATACTCAGGAAGTATCGCCAACATTACTGAGGGGTATTTTGCCACCGTTGAAAATTGTTTGATGTTGCTTGGCCGGGGAATCGAACCCACGACCTTCAGCGTGCAAGGCGGGTGGGCATACCATTGCACCACGGTGGCACCAACAGTAGGGAAATTCAGTCTTCATAGTGAAACATCTGACAATGGAATGAGGCAGATAGACTTCGCAGCCGCAAAAAACCATGGTAGTTCATAAAACAACATCAGTTGTAAAATAAAAAGAAGAATTGTATTGGCCAACAAATGCTACTTTGGCTTAAGTAAGCAGTTTAAAAACAAAGCCACAACAACTTTACAAAACACTGATACTACCAGTGCTAATGTATGGTTCCTATGCCTGGGTACTTGCGGAAGCAGATAAGGCAGTGCTTGGTGTGTTTGAGAGAAAAATTCTTCTGCGTTTACGGTCAATATCGACGACATATGAACCACGAGCTGTATCTGCTATATAATGAGATCTGTCGAGATGCAACAGTTGCAGAACTGGCAGGCCAAGGTTTCGATGGAGCAAAGAAATGGAAAAAGAGATGGAAAGACATGACATTCCCAAAAGCGAAGCAACAAACAGAGACAATTGGAGATCTTTTCTTAGTTTGGCTTACGGAATAAACGTTCTGTAATGGGCCAGCTAAGTAAGAAAGTAAGTACCCACAAAATTTGAAGGAAGGGGTTCTATGCGATGGCGTGATTTCATGTCATCTTTTGCATTGGTTCAAACGAAGTCGTAAAAGATCTGATCTTTTCATCAGAATTTTAACCCATGCAAAGGAAGCAGTGAAAGATCCGATCTTTTCATTAGCATTTTAACCCATGTAAAGGAAACCGTGAAAGATCCGATCTTTTCATCAGCATTTGAACCCATTCCTTCGATCCAATAAAGATGATGTTTGCGTTTTTTATTTACACACCTTTATATTTTCTCTTATTTATCTAAATATGTTTTTAGTTATATAAGGTTTATTATTTACAATAAGCTTGATGTTGTCGGAGACTCAAAATCACGACCAAAGTTGTTAAAACTCTCGTTGTAATGTTGTCTTATATTTCCTGTATATCATACAAGTACGACTTCTAAACAATTGGTGTTGTACCTAGCTCGAAACGTCGTTCAGACACAGCAATAAAAAGGAAGTCCCAATTATCGAGCTAACAATAGAATCGAACTGTACTCTTTGGCAGTATAAAAATTCCCTTATCTGTTCTAAATCTGGCATAGAATGAAATCAATCAAAACTCGCTTCTCGAAATTTGAACAAAAAGTCCGAAAAGAAAAGGAACAAGAATCTGAAAAGAATGAAGTAACGACTTTTGGAAAGAAAATGTTTTAGCTTAAAAATAAATTAACAACGGCCTTGTTCCCTGCTTCATTTCTGACATAACAAAAATAGAAGAATAAAGAAGGCCGAGACAATTTTGAACAAGGTTGCCCTTTTCTATTTTATTCTTTTATCAGAAGTAAATAGGCGAGGCAGCTCCTATACTCGTTACATATGATTCGCTAGAGATCCCTAAGAGGCAAATCGATTTGTAGATCCCTATGTAGCGATATCATTTCTTCCCGAAATTTCCAAAATGTTGCTATAAAATTGAAAGTACTTCACGAACAAGAAATTCGTGAAGGAGTGCAGTTGGAGTCCATGTCGAAATCTGAACTGGTGTTGGGAAGATAACAAAAAAAAAAAAAAAACATTTTGTAAGATGAAATAAAATCAAAATTCGGAGAGGGGAGGAAGTAAACTCTGTTGCGGTATAGTGACGGTGCACAGTGTTTCCAAAATGGGTTTTTTGTGTGAAAAATCAATATTTTCTAAACGGGTAAATATAGAGCTATGAAATTTGGAGGAGATGTTTATCAGACATAGAACTTTTATTCCACGTAACTACAAGCTATTCGGTCAACGTCTTCTTAGAAATTTATTGGATAAATAAAAAAAGGTTTTCCGATATTTTAAAGTTTGTGTAATATATGTAGATACATGTAAATAAGAATTGATAATTTCTTAGAGTTATTTAAAATACGTTTTGGAGATGTAGAAACATAAAACGTTATATTCTCAAATACAGACTTGTGTTTAAACAACAAAAATAATTCAATTAATATGTATACTATAACAAAAATAGAACACATTAAATTCATGGATGAGTATTTATCTATATATATAAAAAAGGATGATGTTAGTTACTACGCTTATAACTCGAGAACGGCTGAAAAGTTTTTGACAATTCGCACCAATTCGGAACGGTCTCATGGCAGAAAAGGATAAAACCTAGAAAAATCGCGAAAATTTGCGAAAAATTTGCAAAAATATTTTTTCAAGAAAGTCAATTTTTCCCCAAATTTTTATCGAGCTTCGCGTTTGGAGTATACCTTGACACATATTTGGACAGTTTTTGGCGAAGATTGTGTATGCAGCAGCTGTGAGGGTCCATTGTACGCCTCTGTTTTGCCAATTTTTGAAAGTTGTATAGAATTTTTTATTCACAATCAAATCGATTTTCATTTATTTTCAAGCGTCTTTTTAGATAATTAACAGCGAAAAATGGTTAAAAGGATTCGGTCAGATTCCGATTGAAAAGATGAAGATGGCAACGCTGAATGTGTTTCCGTAGTTTTGAGGAAAAAGGTACAAATCTACAAAATTGGTGGGTTATTTGAAAAATCAAGAGCTCCGAGGTTATTTTATTGAAAGTTATGTTGTGGCATTTAGGTATACTTTTAAACTGTAAGTAAAAACATCTTCGAAAGGTCAACTTCCGGTTTATGCGGTATAAAATTTAAGCCGTACCAGATATATATTGATACTCTTCAGATCCTGTCATGATACTAAAAAGTGATGTCCCCACTGAAAACGGGTATGAATTCAATCAGTTTAGTTCCCGGCCAAATACATACATATGTACACTGGTACTGTTGGTACACTGTATGTATGTACATCGAAAAAGGATGATATTCAAAATTGGAAAGAAAAAAAAACAAGAAATCCGAGGTACTGGATATTTTTGTTCGAAATATATATAAAAAAGGATGATGTTAGTTACTACGCTTATAACTCGAGAACGGCTGAAAAGTTTTTGACAATTCGGAACGGTCTCATGGCAGAAAAGGATAAAACCTAGAAAAATCGCGAAAATTTGCGAAAAATTTGCAAAAATATTTTTTCAAGAAAGTCAATTTTTCCCCAAATTTTTATCGAGCTTCGCGTTTGGAGTATACCTTGACACATATTTGGACAGTTTTTGGCGAAGATTGTGTATGCAGCAGCTGTGAGGGTCCATTGTACGCCTCTGTTTTGCCAATTTTTGAAAGTTGTATAGAATTTTTTATTCACAATCAAATCGATTTTCATTTATTTTCAAGCGTCTTTTTAGATAATTAACAGCGAAAAATGGTTAAAAGGATTCGGTCAGATTCCGATTGAAAAGATGAAGATGGCAACGCTGAATGTGGTTTCCGTAGTTTTGAGGAAAAAGGTACAAATCTACAAAATTGGTGGGTTATTTGAAAAATCAAGAGCTCCGAGGTTATTTTATTGAAAGTTATGTTGTGGCATTTAGGTATATTTTTAAACTGTAAGTAAAAACATCTTCGAAAGGTCAACTTCCGGTTTATGCGGTATAAAATTTAAGCTGTACCAGATATATATTGATACTCTTCAGATCCTGTCATGATACTAAAAAGTGATGTCCCCACTGAAAACGGGTATGAATTCAATCAGTTTAGTTCCCGGCCAAATACATACATATGTACACTGGTACTGTTGGTACACTGTATGTATGTACATCGAAAAAGGATGATATTCAAAATTGGAAAGAAAAAAAAAAAAACAAGAAATCCGAGGTACTGGATATTTTTTGTTCGAATTATTTGGCAAATATTCTTTACCGGGCGATATATGTAGGTAAATACTTATTAAACGTTAATTAGTTTGTGATATTATTTTGACTATGTTATTTACGTCGAAATTAAATATAGGGTGACCAAGTAATCGACAATAGTTACCAGAGCCATTGCATCTATTTCCGAACTTGCAATGCAAGTAGAATTCGGGAGATCGCGTTAAACAGAGAAGTCAGAAAAAAAGCAGACGAAGGTGGTTACGATAGCACTATATTCAGCATTAAATTCAAATTCCTACGATCGCATTCCTTCTTTCGTGTTCAATTGCTTAAGTGAAATATCGTGTTCAGTGGTGAAAACAAGAATTGCAGAAAACCATCCATTATGAAACGAATAGGGGCGTTATGATATTATTATGCTCAACTGTGCTACCAAATAATTTTATTTACATCGCAAAACGTGTTATTTGCTTAAAAAAAGATATCTTAGTCCCGATTTACACTTGCCTAATTTGTTCGCGGCTATTATCAGTTTATAGGAGAGAAAGTCGAGGAAAATAGAAACACTTTGCCTCTCAGTACCTTCTCTCTTCGTCAAACTGACAATTGTCGAAAGTACAATTGTCTAATGTGCATCTGCATCGTCCTAAACAGTTCAAACAAATAAATATTTGCCATTGAACAAGGTGATAGCAATAATAGTATTATAGGTTTGAACCAAAGCCATCATGTTCTGTACCAAACAAACTGCGAGACGAAGTTCGCCGGGTCCCCTAGTATTATTATATTTCTCATATTATTAAAAACATTTTGTTGACACGTCGTTGAAACTTCGTAGTGAGGGTATACTCTTTGAGGAAAATAATATTTCCTGTATATTACTACCTGATGTAATTTTATAAGATAATTAGTTCAGGTAACTCGAAAATTCTGCGGTAAAAATAATAGCACCGATCTTAGTTTCCATTAGTTAACTAGCGTTTTGAAGGGTTTATCAGTAAAACTTTTTTCTTTACAAGCTTGTATTGATAAAACATTATAAAAAGTTAATGTTAAGCAGGAAAAAATTGACAAAAAATGTTAAGATTTGCCTAACAAACCACGGCACCTTTTAAATAAGGCATGTTTAAAAAAGGATGGTTTATGAAGTCAAATTATACACTTAATGTGAGCATATCCTTTTTTAATCCGATGAGGGATATTCTTGGCCCCAAATTCAACAAAAAAGCTTTAAGCACATATCGAAAACCCTCAAAAAATAAAATAATTGAAACTATTATTTGGAAAGGCGAGGGGAGATATATTTAAGATCAGCTATCTTGCTCCAATAAGGACATGGAAATAAAGTTTTGCATGCACAATTTTAAGGAACAGTCCATAGAACATATTTGCACCCGTATGTTCCATGAAAGCGTCCAATCTTATCTTTACAGCATGGTACAACGAAAATAATAAAATAAAATAAAATAATAATAACAAGCTATTCGGTCAACGTCTTCTTAGAAATTTATTGGATAAATAAAAAAAGGTTTTCCGATATTTTAAAGTTTGTGTAATATATGTAGATACATGTAAATAAGAATTGATAATTTCTTAGAGTTATTTAAAATACGTTTTGGAGATGTAGAAACATAAAACGTTATATTCTCAAATACAGACTTGTGTTTAAACAACAAAAATAATTCAATTAATATGTATACTATAACAAAAATAGAACACATTAAATTCATGGATGAGTATTTATTTAGCATAAAAATGGTAACATTTCAATGTTTAAATTATGTTTTTTTTAGTTTTTGAGTTCTTTCTTAAACTACAAACAAGTAAGCAAACGCTATAGTAGAACGGGTGTAATACCCTACACCACTACCCCTGCAATCTGCAACTAGCACATCAAGATTCCTTTATTTAACAATAATACAATAATTCTTCCACAAACAATCCCTTATATTATTGAGGGCACCCCGATTCATATTGGCTAAATAATATGGGACCTACAATTTACTGCAGCGTCCGAAAGGCGTGTCCTAAGACTCCACCTGTAAAAAAGTTTATCATGGCTGAAATACTCAGGAAATATCGCAAACATTACTGAGGTTATTTTGCCACCATTAAAAATTGTATGTTGAATGGCCCGTGCCTTCGCCATTACGCAAAATAATATTTCAAAAGCACTTTAACGATAGCGATACCGAGAACATTTCGCAAAAAGTGGTTAAGCGGTCTCATGCTGCAATATATGTACAAAAATCCAATTGGACAATTAATACGCCGCAATATGCCAGAATTGGGAATTTCTCAGTCATGATAGAGTCAACTTGTAGCATGGGAGGAAACTGTGGTTCTCTACACAAAACCCACTATATTAGGGCGTAGGCCCGTTATCTAGTAGACACATTATCGCAATTTGCAACAGTGGAAGCGTCAGGAAGCATCTTTTTTATATGTAGGCTACTTTGCCGGTATATGCCCTTCAGGAATTAAATTATGGGCCAAAATTGTTGTAAGCATCTTCTTCGACCTAAACTCTTACCTCGTGCAAAATTTCGTGACTATTGAGCTAAAATTGCGATCTCTACCGTACTTATAACTACACTACAAACAAATATCTGTATATATTAGGTTGTAGCTCTGTTATCTGACCTCGTACATTAACATAATTGGCATCAATGAAAAGGTCGAGAGACCGTCTTCAAAATATAAGTCACGTCGGAGAAATGTGTCTTCGAGGAATAAATACACAAGCTGTATATTAAAAATGTTCACAATTTTCACACATAAGTTATGGTCCATTTAACCCTCTAAATATTATGTGACCACCACCTAAAATTGCAAACTTTTTTTTTATATATATATTTGTTTATTTTCGTGTTTTATATAAATACAATAATTCAGTTAATGCCTCAGCGCCATAAATTGGCATAGGAGAGGCTAAATGGCAACAAACATATTCATTATTATAAAATCAATTCTATTTGAAATAAATAATGAGTATATCAATAAAATATAAGAATGAGTTTAGGAAAAATGTACTTTTTACTTTTATTCTAGAAGTACTTCAATATTTTGTAAAAGAAAAAGTTTTAACTGTTGCTTAAAATACGAGATAGACATTTCACATTTTAAATAATCTGGCAATTGATTAAATTCCCTTGGTCCAGCATATCTAATTCGCTGTCTTGTTAAATCCACACGACATCTGACCATCTCTATATCTGATGCGTGCCTAGTGTTCCTACCAGTTATTATCCTATTTTGTCGAAATGATATCGAATTAAATCCAATTCCATTTATAATTTTGAACATTGTCATTAGCAGTTGATGCTTATATAAGCCTTTGATGGGCAAAACATTTTTCGCTTTATATTTATAAAGGTCAAACGTTGGAAATCTAAACGGAAGATTATATACAAGTTTGAGGGCTTTATTTTGTGCACGTTGCAACATTTTTAGTGAATTGCTGTTTTTATAGCCATAAATAATAGGAAGGTATGTTAGATGCGAATGCACAAGGGAATGATAAATCAATTCTTTAGTTTCCGTATCGAGTTTTGATTTAAATTTATACAAAATCCCAGTAGCTGCGGATACCTTATTTCTTATGTTGCTAATGTGAGTTTCCCATGACAAATTATTACTCAACGTTATTCCTAAATATTTTACACTAAGCGACTCAACAATTCTTATCCCCTCTATGCAAACTGACATTTCATTAGCAGGTCTGTTATTATGAGGTTGAAAACGAACGAACTTAGTTTTATTAGGATTAATGACCAACTTGTTGATCCTTGCAAATTCTGCTAAAATAACAGCATCATATTCTATCTGGGTTTGTAGGACTTTTTCATATTTATAACTGTATAGAAGGCATATGTCATCAGCAAATAAAATCAATCGACCGTAAAATTTAAAATTTTGAGATCATTGATGTATATCTTGAACAAAAGTGGGCCAAGAACACTGCCTTGGGGTACACCAAATTTTACGGGAAGAAGTGGACTTCTAACCTCACCAATTTCAACATATTGAAATCTGTTACGTAAATAATCACTAAGAAGTTGTAAAGTCGTTCCACATACGCCAATATTTTGCAATTTTCTTACCAATATGCCATGATCTACCAAGTCAAATGCTCTTGATAAGTCAAAGAACATTCCAGCAACACCTTTTGCACCCGAATCAATCTTGCTACATATGTATTCAACAACATTCACAACCGCCTCCTCGGTACCGGAACCCTTCTTAAACCCAAATTGCCTTTCAAATAGTATATTATTTGCGAATAAATATGCAGATAGTTGCTCTAATATTATTTTCTCAAAGATTTTATCGACTGTCGAAAGAACTGCAACTGCCCTAAATTCTGCTATATTTGTAGTATTCATCTTTTTAGGAATCGGCAATACCCTATGAATATTTAAACTGTTTGGATATATGCCCTGAAATATCATTTTATTGAAAATATCAACAAAATAGTTTGCTACAAGAGACTTATTGCGAAGCAACATCTTGGGCGTTATGTTGTCAAAACCACAACCTTTTCTTATATTCAGAGATTCAATAACTTGACATATTTTAGGCACATCAATAGTTTGCAAGAGAAAACTACTACTTTCAGGAATAACTGTAGAAAAAATATTGATGTCATCACCATGATACTGGGGCAAATTATCCTTTAATTCCTTTACTGAATATGTGAAATATTCGTTTAAAGCAGTGGCCTTGTCATAATCAGTAGATAACAGTCTACCGTCGTCCATAACAATTTCAATTTCCCTTTTTTTAGTACGCCCAAAACTTTTATTTAGGAATTGCCATGTTTTTTTAGTGTCACCCTTATAATTATTCAGATTGTTTTTGTAAAAATCATTCCACCTGACATTTTTCGGTATAGGTCCACGTGTTCATGTACCTCCAATGAAAAGTACCTCCCGATTTTCGGTATTTTGAAGGTTGTGGCCTCAATATCCCATCGAAATGGCTGAGAATTGGTACTGAGAATTGGTACTTAGTCTTCGTTGGGGGTATAAAACTTTCCGCTTGAAATTTGTTGGTATAGCTTCATGCCTTCGTATGTATAACCCACATAGAACGGTACCTCTCGATTTTCGGTATTTTAAAGGTTGTGGCCTCAAAGTGCCACCGAAATGGTTGAAATTTGGTATTGAACCTTCGTTGGAGTTTTGTACAGCCTCCCTAGAACGTAAGTTTATTTTGAAAATTTTCGCCACATTATTCAACCGAAAAATGTTATCAAAAATAATGAAAAATAGAGAACTTGTAGCCTATTTCATGGTATTATTTACATTTTAATAATTATATTATGTGAAGAAACAATTATTTAAATCTGGTAACCCTATACGGGATTGTCTGTATAAGTGTCCCGATCTGATAGATGTATGTACAAATAACAAAAGACAACAAATTGTGAGCAATTTCTCCCATTGAACAAAGCGGCTATACAACTGTGTTACTAAAATCAGGACATCTGCAAGCTAAAAGTTGTTCAGAAAAAACGGTTATGTATGTATATACACAAGTAATGTACTAAACACGTACAGCCACACATACACACACACAAATTCACGTTGTGTTGAATTTACAAGTGTTATTCGCCAAAAAAAAGAAAAAAAAACACACAGAAATGAATTTACAAAAATTGTCGCATTGTTTCCTGTTTTTGCTTCGCGATTTTTTATTGTCATTTTCCTGGGCTATATTCTACTCGGCAGTACAGCCGTTTACAATCTGCAAACAGTGTCTTTAATCCAAAAATATACAAACAGTTTGACATGTAAAATTTTAGAATAAAACAAGTAAATAAAATATAATTTAAAAAAATTAAGATTCAGTGTTTTATTTAGAAATGCACCTAAAACTAGAAAATAATTTGTCGCTTAGTCTTAATAAATATATTCTTTCTCATAATGGAATCTCTCAAATAAAACGCTTGCCGTTTAATTTTGCCACCATTTATAATTTAAATGCAAGCGTTTTATTTGAGAGATTCCATCATGAGAAAGAATATATTTATTGAGGCTAAGCGACAAATTATTTTCTAGTTTTAAGTGCATTTCTAAATAAAACACTGAATCTTATTTTTTTTTTTAAATTATATTTTATTTTTAACTATTTAGTAAATACACTTTAACTTTTGAGTAAATACATTTTTTCGTGTAGTTCCGTTATATAAAGGCTATACCAAAACCTGGACTTATGTCCATAATTTTTGTTGGGGAAGTTTCTGTACTATTGTGGACTCCAAATTCCTAAAAATTAAGATAAAATCCTTAAAACTCTTAAAATTAGGCCGTACCGCTATAAGGGGGCTATACCAAAACCTGGACCTCTGTTCACAATTTTTGGTGGGGAAATGTCTGTATCTTTGGAAATGCCAAATGACAGCTAATTCGGGCAAAACTTAAGATAAAATCCTCAAAGTACCTGAAATCGGGTGGTGCCGCAATATGGAGGCTGTAGGAAAAATTGGGCCCATATTCATGTATTGTCACCAAATCTGAAAAGTGTGCAAAGTTTGAGTTCGATTGGTCAACTGCATTTGTGTGGAAAATGAGTTACCAGATTTGAAATGCAATTCAAATAATTGTTAATGGGCACGTTTCTGTACCACGTTTCTGAAACCCTAGTTGTCAAAAAACAGCCAATACGGGCTTAAAATGACGATAAAATACCGGAAATCGGGTGGTACCGTTATATGGGGGCTATAGGAAAAAATGGACCCATATTGATTTTGGTTTCATATTCACGTATTGTCATCAAAATCTGAAAAGTGTGCAAAGTTTTATTTCGATTGGTCAACTGCAACCGCGTTAAAAAGCAGTTACCAGAGTTGAAAAGGGGGTTAAGTTAGACACCGTAAAAACACTGTAAGAATGGACCAATATTGGTTTTGATTTCATATTCATGTATTGTCATCCAAATCTGAAATGTGTGCAAATTTTAAGTTCGATTGGTCAACTGCAACTGTGTGAAAAATTAGTTACCAGATTTGAAAAGCAAATTAGATAAAACACTGTAAAACAGTGTAAAAATGGACCAATATTGGTTTTGATTTCATATTCGTGTATTGTCATCCAAATCTGAAAAGTGTGCAAAGTTTTACTAAGATTGGTCTACTGCAACCGTGTTAAAAATGAGTTACCAGATTTGAACTAAACACACACCAAGGCAAGTTAAATAAAACACTGTAATAATAATAATAAAAAGTATCAGTCAACGTTGCCGACAGTGATATACCCTCAGCCTATGTGAATTGAAACTTTCATATAGGAACAGATCGAATGTAGTTAGGCTCCCTTTTTGGACATTTGAACTTGGACAAAATATATCGACGGCCAAATTTTGGTCTTGCCCCTGAAAAAAACTATTAGCGTCGTACAGAAGGCAGCGAATGCAAGTTGCTTCGAGAGCAGTTCTTAAAGTGAACTTATCCGAAATTTTGTGTGGGAGGTACCCGAAGGAGTGAACAAATATAGTCCATAATATAGATATATTAGGATGAGTAAAGTATGGACCACTTCGGCCAAGAGTGAACAAATATAGTCCATAATATAGATATATTAGGATGAGTAAAGTATGGACCACTTCGGCAACTCCCTTCAAAAGTTACCGTACGGAACATTTTTGAAATTTTGTGGGGGAGGTACCTAAAGGAGTGGAGCGATATGGCTTATCTTCGAACTTAAACTAACTTTGGACACAATATTATGAAGGCCAAATCGGCTCATCCGTTCGAGAGTTATCGTGCGTACCAGCCTGACAGACAGACGGACGGACATTAGTAATCGACTCCAAATTGTTTGAAACTCCAAACAAACTTGGGGTCTAAAGCCATTATTTCGTTTAGGCACATTTTGCCCGTATGAACGTGTATATCAGCAAAAATGTCTAAAATCGTCTTTTCCATTTCAAAAATATCAAAAAAAAAATTTGAACTACATCTATGATTTTTGGTATATAGATTAAGAAAAAATTCGTCATTCAAAATCTGTTTTCGATTTGATCGTTGCGCGCAAAAGATATGACCGTTTGAATGATGCTAATTAGAAAAAATTCTAAAAAATCGCGGCTTAATATAGTAAGCTGTTACATCCTATTATCGTTAACTGAATTCGCACCCTGTGCGATGATGCAAAAAAAATTCGAAAAGTTTCAATAGATTCGCGAAAAATTAAATTTGTTAAATAATTTCAAGTATTTACAAACATAATTTTGAAACAATAGCGCTTATACTTACAAAAAAATATATAAAAATTATAGCAGACATTGTGAGGAATAACATGAAACCTAAGTCGTGAAGTTTGGAGCTATAGTATTCATGTTATTTGCAAAAATACAAAGAAAATATGACGAAAAAAATAAAAATCATGTTATTCTAATTTTATTTTTTTATGGATTTATAGGAAAGGTTGAAGAAAAAATGTTTGAGTTCTTCGTCATTTTCGTCAAAATTTCACGTAACAAAGAAGATATTCCGTTGCAACAATTTTTTCGCTTATAGTTTTCCTATTGGCGAATATTTTTAGAACATTATATTAAATCACAAGGAATTCCAATTGTGGCATAACATTAAAATAATGTTATATTGAAAATTACAACATTTGAAACGCATATAAACCGCGTAATAGTGAAAATGACATGATGCGCATCCGATTTTCCAACACAGCGAATCAATCCCTTTTATTTGATGTACAGTTTTTGAAATTCTATTTGGCGGGCACGATGTAGCGTCTGTTGCATATTAGGGCGCAAAATACAGTTAGATGGTCATAATTTCCACGTTCATTTACATTTTATGCGCATCCGATTTCGATGATAACCTTTAAAAAATACATCATTTGATGTCGTTTCATTGAGATCCATCAAGAACCGTGGATGTAGCATCGCACTTAATTTTTAGAAAAAATCAATTGTATCTCCGGATTAGCGATAGTTTTGAAATATATGTTTGCGCACATTTTAAACAGGCACATTTTAAGCAGGCAATGCGCGCAATTTTCAATTTCTTTTTTTGCAGATTTTCGAAATTTGAGGGGTATCATATCCGCCGATATAGTGGACGGATTTGGACGCGTCATGGCTTATTAGATTCAGAACGTAAAAAAACCAAGTTCACGCGGGTTTCACCGACAATTTAATGACAGTTGCAAATGTTGAATCAAAAAAACAGGTTTTTTTTATAAAAAATTGCGCACAAAAATTTCGACTTTAAGCTGAGATTGTTGTGAACCTTTGAAGGCTACACGCCCGAGTTATACATCAAAAAATGCGTAATCGCGAGTACTACAATCTCATAATCAGTTTTTAAACGAGCACAGTCGCGCGTCCCGGTTAGAGCAAAAATTCAAAAAACCCAATTTTTCAGTCTTCAAAATGTCAGCATCCGTTTGAGATTGATGCAGTGGTTATATTAAAAAATCATACATTAGAAACGTCATCTCTGAAGTGTATTCTTTAACTCCTTCTTTGAACATTATACTCTACATTGTATTGTAAAGCCACTAATTGAAAATTGACTTAAAAAACTCGTTTCCTTCAACGATTTTTTCCTATTTTTATACCCTCCACCATAGTATGGAGGGTATATTAAGTTTGTCATTCCGTTTGTAACACATCGAACTAATCATTTGCGACCCTATAAAGTATATATATTCTTGATCAGGATAAAATTCTATGACGATCTAGCCATGTCCGTCTGTCCGTCTGTCCGTCTGTCCGTCTCTTGTAATCACTCTAGCGTCCGCAATAATTGAGATAGAGTGCTGAAATTTTGCACCCGAGGGTCTTTTTTCCATAGGCAGGTCAAGTTCGAAGATGGGCTATATCGGTCTACTCTTTGGTATAGCCCCCATATAACGGTACCTCCGGATTTGAGGTATTTTGGCGTTCTTCGCAACATTTGCAGACCGTATTAGCTATAATTTAGCACTTAGGGTTCCTAGTGATCAACAAACTTATATTCCAAAGGATATGGGCATAGGTCCATGTTTTGGTATAGTCCCCATATAACGGTACCTCCCGATTTTCGGTATTTTGAGAATTTTAGCCACAATTTTTAACAGAACTATCTGCAATTTTACATTTGAGGTTATCAGTGGTCATGAAATATCTCCACGAAACATCGTCAACATAGGTCCATGTTTTGATATAGCCCCCATATATCGGTACCTCCCGATTTTCGGTATTTTGAGAATTTTAGTTACAATTTTTAACCGAACTAGCTGTAATTTGCCATTTGAGGTTCTCAGTGGTCACGAAATATCTCCACCAAACATCGTCAACATAGGTCCATGTTTTGGTATAGCCCAGATATAACGGTACCTCCCGATTTTCGGTATTTTGAGAATTTTAGCCACAATTTGTAACCGAACTATCTGCAATTTGACATTTGAGGTTCTTAGTTGTCATGAAACATCTCCACCAAACATCGTCAACATAGGTCCATGTTTTGGTATGGCCCCCTTATAACCGTACCTCCCGATTTTCGGTATTTTGAGCATTTTAGTTACAATTTTTAACCGAGCTATCTGCAGTTTAACATTTGAGGTTCTTAGTGGTCATGAAACATCTCCACCAAACATCGTCAACATAGGTTCATGTTTTGGTATAGCCCCCATATATCGGTACCTCCCGATTTTCGGTATTTTGAGAATTTTAGCTACAATTTTTAACCGAACTAGCTGTAATTTGCCATTTGAGGTTCTCAGTGGTCATGAAACATCTCCACCAAACATCGTCAACAAAGGTCCATGTTTTGGTATAGCCCCCATATAACGGTTCCTCCCGATTTTCGGTATTTTGAGAATTTTAGATACAGTTTTTAACCGAAATAGCTGTAATGATCGGTATTTTGAGAATTTTAGCTACAGTTTTGTCTATTCAAAAATAATCGTCAATTTCAGTGGTCGTGAAATATCTCCACCAAACATCGTCAACATAGGTCCAAGTTTTGGTATAGCCTCCATATAACGGTACCTCCCGATTTTCGGTATTTTGATAATTTTAGCCACAATTTGTAACCGAACTATCTGCAATTTAACATTTGAAGTTCTCAGTGGTCATAAAACATCTCCAACGAAACATCGTCAACATAGGTCCATGTTTTGGTATAGCCCCATATAACAGTATCTCCCGATTTTCTGTATTTTGAGAATTTTAGCTGCAATTTTTAAACGAACTTGCTGTAATGATCGGTATTTTAGCTACAATTTTGTCTATTCAAAAATAATCGTCAATATAGGTCCATGTTTTGGTATATCCCCCATATAACTGTACCTCCTGATTTTCGGTAATTTTCAGTTGTCACGAAATTTCTTGACTAAAATTCGTCAACATGGGTCCATTTTTTAGGGTCTAAATTGTTTTGATGAAACTATCCTCAATTTGACTCTTAAAGTTCCCTGCAGCTATAAAACTTTTCCGCCAAAAAATTTAAAGATAGGTTGACTCTTTGATATAGCCCAGTAGGTGGTACCTTTCACCAAGCTGAACACATTTTTTAATATTAGATAACACTGTGCAACAAAATGGAGGTAAAAGTCTGGGGCACGGAAAATTCCTCTTGGGGAAGAAAGGCCTTGGTGAGTATATTATGAACCCCGAAGGACAGATCCGCCGTGAGTCGAACTTCCGCGTTATGGCGTGATGAAATTTTTGTTAGAGGCCCTGTGGGCCATCAGGAATTAGCGTTATATCTTTGTTCACTGTTGCTTAAGTGCTCTACAAAAACAACAAACAAAGATATAATGCTAATTAATGATGGCTTACAGGGTCTCTTGCAAAAACGTCATCACGCCATAACGCGGAAGTTCGAATCACGGCGCATCTGTCCTTCGGGGTTTTTAATATACACACACCAAGGGCTTTCATCTCCAAAAGGAATTATCTCTTCCCCAACATTTGTGTTCACAGTGTAATTGAAGCAATAGTGGGAGGCAGTACGAGTCTATCCATTGTCGAAAAGTTGTTCCACCTAAAATTGTGAAAGGACCCTAATTATTCCATTTTAATTAAGACTATTTTATGGTGGAGGGTATAAAAAGTTCGGCCCGGCCGAACTTAACGATTTTTTACTTGTTTTACATTAATATTACCACAGCTTCCGCTCAAATTATAATTTTAAGAAATCCATCGGTGAATCGTGCTAAAGCAGCTTATTTTACCTAAATGCGTTCAAAAGTTTTGGTATATTACAACAATTCGCGAGTTACAATACCCCATACCTCAGTTTCAACATAAGTAAATTTTCTACAAAAAGGCCGATATACCTTCGTTAGCATAAATGCTGAGGGTATAAAAATGGTAGCTTGAATCCTCAAAATACCGAAAATCGGCAGGTACCGTCATATGGGACCTATATTGGCTGTTTTGGTGGACAAAATTTGTGACCAATGGGAACTTCAAATGTTAAATTGCGGGTAGCTCGATTTAAAAAATTTAGATAATCAATTTAAGAAATATACCTAAAACCGGGGAGTACCGTTATATGAGGCTATATGAAAATATTCACCTATGATGACAATTTTAAAAGAGAAGTTTTGCGATTTCTGCTGTCAACTTACAGGATGGCACGGATATATAATTTAATACAATTGTATATAAAACGTGTTTGTGTCATATGGAAAATATTTAGGGGGTAGGAGCTCCAATAAAAAAATGTTTTTTGTTTTCATTCGCCCTAATCTACAGTTCCAAAAGGTAACGGAAATCGCACCGCTGAACGCTTCATGTCAACATCAAGGCATTTTATTTACACGATCACGTGAATGCACAGAGTGAAAGAGGTGTAAACATCATAGCCATCAAAATTAAACACTTTTCTTCGGAACATGTTTGCTTCTCCTATCACTAAGTTGTATCTGCACATAAAAAATCTTGGGGTCCTTTGCAATTTGAAGGCCATGTTGGTGATATGATGCGTTGAACGGTGGAATTTTCGTTACTTTTTGGAAATGTAGATGTCCACAGTTAACGAGAGTGCGTAGAATCCATCGATTTGCATTCATTTTTAGTGTGCCACATCTGACAAATGATTTGTGTCAATTCTTAGGGTGGTTCTAACCTGCTGAACCATTAAAACATGCTAATATTTTGATATTTGTTCATAAAGCAAGTAAAAGTACATTTATTGCGCACAGGTTAGTTACAAAAATTTTCTGCTACTCTACATGTCCACAAACAAGTAATTTACAATTCCTCTCCTATCGATAGATATAAGAGTATTTTTAGGCAACATTGGTTGGTTCTATTCAAATGAACCGGGGTGTATATTATTTATGGTATCGCAAATTGCACAGTACAACAAGAAACCCCGCACAGATTATGAAAAAGGACCGAAAAAAATAAGTTAAGTGTATCGGCGTTTTGAAAGTTTACGTCGGGAAGTACCCTAAATAGGTGTGGCAAGTTCCGCCCATTTCTATAGGTTTTGAATTATTCTACATCAGAGTCCATGGAATCCTTGCATTTTAGGTATGAAGTGCCTTTGGAAATATTACTGACAACAATGCGCGGTATCTTTTTATGAAAAAAATTAACCCCCATGCGAGTCACTAAAGGGATCTTTTTGGTCCCTTTTTTCAAAAATGTTTAAAAACTCCTTTTAAATGTGATCGTATCAGATCAAAATTTTCTACAAAATTATTTGGCATACAATTTTACTAATTCTTTTGTTCAGAGACTCATATTGAAATTTGATTTGGAACATTTCTTCTTTCGACTCAACCCCTAAAAGTGAGGCAAAATACAGTTAAATTGGTCGACTAATAGCGTTGTAAACACGAGTTTGGTTGTAGGTGATGTATAAGTACTGAAATTACTTATACGCCAGAGTGAACTAATGAATATGCACTAAGCTTTCACTTGAGTTTTCGCCACATTTTTTTTCAACATAGCAGATACTACAAATTGATACTCAACACTAAGAACCAAATATGTTGAGTACATAAAATCTTTCTGCGTAGAGGTTTTCAGATTTGTCACTTTTCAAAACACTGTGCTTCTACTTTGATATAAACTTCGACAATTGTTCTGCTCCCTTTCCTACATTTAGTATTTCAATTGTTCTTCCCATTACAAAAGAGTTTTTTGTTTTGTTGCGTAAGGCCAAACAACGAACTACAGATAGTTCTTTGCTTATATCTCATTCGGTTTTTGTTTCTTCCACTCTTATCTCAACTACGGTGAATGGTTGCTTATTTAGGCAAACAAAAGTTAAAAGAAACACTTCATAAATCCACCAAAAACAGAGAAACAGCATTAAAGCAACTATTAGCGCAATACATAGCAAATCGTTTAAAGTGCGTACTTTGGTTAAAGAAACTTACTTTTCGCTCAAAAGAATTTAATTTGGATTAAATTCACTAAGCATCGACATCTTACAATATTAGTTGCCGATCTGTTTGTATATCCCCCTATAAGGTTTCTTTGCCTTAGTTCTTGCTTGGGTTGCTGTTCGTCACCAGGTGTTTTTTGGTCGACTTCGATTCCTCGATAGTGTGGAACAATGAAAAGGGTCCATAAATTATACCAATACAATGAAATTTCACAAAAAAAGCTGAAGTTTCTCAAGCATTTTTAATTAAAATAGAGCTAAAACTGTGGTAAACAAAAATGGGTTTGAACAATTTAGCGTGTTCAAGGGAATACACAATATAAGATGTAGGCCTTAAAGATTTTTTTGAATTTTCATACGAGAGTAAAGTTCCATTTCACCAGCTATATATTATCTAATCAACACTAATTTTCTATGTAACAAGCTCTTTTATAGAGATGGGCGGGTGCCGAAAATAAGGGACGAACATGCACAAACGCAGACAAAAATTTTTATGCACTTTCACGCAAAAACACGACCTGCACACTCACTCACGGAAACTTTTTATGAAAAACTAGTATGAACGGCATCAAGTTCGGCAGGGCCGAATTTTTTATGCCTTCGTTTATAAAAGTACAAAATTCTTCCTCCACGTTAAGGCTTATTCTCGGAGGAACAGAAAATATGTGTTTTCTACACATTGAAGTTCCAAAATGCCAAGTTACATCCACTTCAGTGGGCCTATTCTGTAACTTTTTAACGACAGTCGAGTTGTTATTTTTATCGCCAGGTTTTGGGGTTTGCACTAACGATAGTGTTATTCTGTAACTTATGTTAAAATATAATCGAAAATAAATATTTTAAAATGGTATCTCTGGAAATTGTTGTTGTCAAAAATAAAGAAAATATAAAAACGAAGACATGAAAAATATAAAAAACGTATATCCCACGAAAATTACGCCGTTTTTATAAAACTAAGTTGAATAAACTGTTCGAGTGAATGTCCAGTGTATTTCAAGTAAGTGTAAATGCGTTACAATGAAACAAAAACTGCTTACGTACAAACGTCTTATTGTAGAATGGCCCATCTTATTGGTACTGAATTGGCGAAAGGAGTCATGAAGGAATAGGAGAGTTACGGTCAAAGTTTTTAGAAAAGGACAAATTCACGCTGATACGTTCATGGTTAAATGCAGATATCATCTGTTTCTTGTTAATTGCAATATACATATTCACATACATAGATGTTGGTTGAACCTAAAGTTGCGATGAAAGCACCAGAATGATGACATTAATAAATATAAATTTTAAGACGAAACAAGTAAAAAAGCATTAAGTTCGGCCGGGCCGAACTTTTCATACCCCCCACCATAAAATATTCATTCCTGTCCCCAACTTTAAGTGAGTACGTTAAAATGTCAGATAATGACCATTTTTGGTGGGCTAGAAATTGGGAGGTACTGTTATATAGGGGTTATAATAAAACATGGGCCTATGTTGACAGTTTTTGATGGGAGCCTTTAATGTCAAATAACTCCTAATTCGGTTAAAAAATTTAGCTAGAATCCTCAAAATATCGAAAATTGGTACATAACGTGGGAACTTCAAATGTCATTAACAGCTAGTTCGGAGGTATCTGGGCTATACGAAAATATGAACTTAAATGAACAATTTTTGTTGCAGAATTTTTGTTGACTTTTAAATTTCAAATTACAGAAAGTTCGTCCAAAAAAATAAAGCTAAGGTACGGAAAATCGGGAGGTTTGTTTTGGGGCTATACAAAAACATGGACCTACGTTCGGTTAAACATTTTAAGTAAAATCCTCAAAGTGCCGAAAATCGGGAAGTATCGTTATATTGAGGCTATGTTGAAAATTGTTGATGAAGATGTGTGGTGACCACTACAACCTTAAAATGTCAAATTACAGTTAGTTCTGTTAAAAATTGTAGCTAAAATTGCCAAATTACTGAAAATTGGGAGGTACCGTTACATGGGAGCAATATCCGAACATGGACCTATGTTGACAATTTTTGATGGAGAGGTGTTGTGACCACTAAGAACTTCAAATGTCAAATTACTGCTAGTTCGGTTTAATATTGTAGCTAAAATCATCAAATTATTGAAAATCGGGAGGTACCGTTATATGGGGGCTTTCTTGACAATTTTTGGTGGAGAGGTGTGATGACCACTAAGAATTTCAAATGTCAAATGTTCAAATTACAGATAATTCGGTTAAAACTTGTTGGTAAAATTCTCAAAATACCTGAAATCGGGCGGTAACGTTATATGGGGGCTATTCCAAAACATGGACCTATGTCCACTAGTTATATAAGTTTATTGACATTTAAGAACCCTAAATGTCAATTGATAGCTAAATCGGTCTGAAAATGTAGATAAAAACGTCAAAATGCCGTAAATCGGGGGGTACCGTTATAGGGGGCTATACCAAACCGCGGATCTATGTCCACAAGTTTTGTTAAATAAGTATAATGACATTTAAGAACTTCAAATGTCAAATTATAGCTTCATCGGTCTTAAAATGTAACTAAAAACGTCAAAATACCGTAAATCGGGGGTACCGTTATATGGGGGCTATACCAAACCGCGGATCTATGTCCACAAGTTTTGTTAAATAAGTTTAATGACACTTAAGAACCCTAAATGTCAAAATATAGCTAAGTCGGTCTGAAAATGTAGCTAAAACCGTCAAAATACCGTAAATCGGGGGGTACCGTTATATGGGGGCTGTACCAAAACGTGGACCTATGTCCACAAGTTTTGTCACATAAGTTTATTGACATTTAAGAACCCTAAGTGTCAAATTATAGCTACATCGGTCTGATAATGTAGCTAAAAACGTCAAAATACCGTATATCGGGGGGTACCGTTATATGGGGACTATACCAAAACATGGACCTATGTCCACAACTTTCTTTATATATGTTTATTGATACTTAAGAACCCTAAATGTCAAATTATAGCTAAATCGGTCTAAAAATGTAGCTAAAACCGTCAAAATACCGCAAATCGGGGGGTACCGTTATATGGGGGCTATACCAAACCGTGGACCTATGTCCACAAGTTTTGTGATATATGTTTATTAACACTTAAGAACCCTAAATGTCAAATTATAGCCAAATCGGTCTGAAAATGTAGCTAAAACCGTCAAAATACCGTAAATCGGGGGTACCGTTATATGGGGGCTATACCAAAACGTGGACATATGTCCATAACTTTTGTTATATAAGTTTATTGACATTTAAGAACCCTAAATGTCAAATTATAGCTACATCGGTCTGAAAATGTAGCTAAAAACGTCAAAATACCGCACATCGGGGGGTACCGTTATATGGGGGCTATACCAAAACGTGGACCTATGTCCACAACTTTTGTTATATAAGTTTATTGATACTTAAGAACCCTAAATGTCAAATTATAGCTAAATCGGTCTAAAATTGTAGCTAAAAACGTCAAAATACCGCAAATCGGGGGGTACCGTTATATGGGGGCTATACCAAAACGTGGACCTATGGCCACAAGTTTTGTTATATAAGTTTATTGACACTTAAGAACCCTAAATGTCAAATTATAGCCAAATCGGTCTGAAAATGTAGCTAAAAACGTCAAAATACCGTAAATCGGGGGGTACCGTTATATGGGGGCTATACCAAAACGTGGACCGATATAGCCCATCATCGAACTTGACCTGCCTGCAAACAAAAGACGCACTTTCCCAAAATTTCAGCGTCCTATCTCCATTTTTGTGGATGCTAGAGTGATTACCACAGACGGACGGACGGACGGACGTGCTCAGATCGACTTAGAATTTTACCCTGATCAAGAATATATATACTTTATAGGGTCGCAAATGAGTATTTCAATGCGTTACAAACGGGAAAAACAAACTTAATATACCCTCCATTCTATGGTGGAGGGTATAAAAAATGTTTCTGTTTCATTTTGGTTTTTAACCTACAGTAGACTTCGTCTATAATAACGGTCAAAAATCCACGAAATTCGGTCGGTATAAGCGATAATCTCTGTAGTTGATATTCGTTTAAATTATACAGAAATTTTGACGTTTCAATTTCGCCGTTATCAGTATGTCGTTATAAGCGATTGTCCAAGTCGCGAAATAACGTCCTGCTTATTGCCGGTTCTCTCATAAAATTGTTCCTAAGAGATCAATCATATATAACTTATTCAAATGTCATTTTCAATAACAACAAATCGGCGACAATTTAACAATACAAAATTTATTGCCGTTTATTTATCGACAAAATTTTAAATAACAATGAGTAAAGTTGTTTAAAATGTTTCAGAATACCAAAGTCGATAAAAAATATGGTTAAAAAATTTAAACAACTTGAGTGTCGATAAATTGTGATAGTGAATCGAGGCACAGAAATGTGTGAAATGTGGAAAAACACTCATTTAAAGAACTCACATGGGGCGTCATAGTTGTTCTTTCCAAAACCACTACTTACAATTTTCGGAATTGACCTTTTGTACCCTCTGACAAGACACAGTATTAAATTACAGCAATTTCATTTCAAAAAAAAAAAACCTCGAAATACATAAAATTAACACAGTGCTTCTGAAATAAATTTAAATTAAAGGTGCTTACACCTAGGAAGATTTTGCGGATTCTGAAACTACAATGTTCATAGATGAGAAAAATTAAAAAAGAAAAACAAACAAAATCAAAGGAGGGATTTTTGTATAAATCGCGGTCAAAGTTCAAATTTATAGGGTTTTTTACGTTATCAGGATTTACCTTGAAAATGACAAGCCTTATTGAAATGGGATTAGAGATAATCGTATAGCTTTGAAAATACTCTCCAAGATTGATCTTTATGATTTTTTCCTACGTGCACATAAGTTTAAATTGGGTCATTGCACTAACTCCACCGTCCGTTTATAAAACAATGTCATGACTAGCATTTTCTGGAAACAGGCGATGAATTTAATGCAATGTCAACGAACATTTTCTTTCTGTATTTCTGTAGTACGACGAAAAAATTAGACTCAAGTTTCGCTTGTGACCTTTCCATCCTTCAAATATTTTATAATCATCCGATTGCTTAAGTCTGGAGTATTCCCCCATTGGCCAAACTCATCTATGAACGTTGTAGTTTCAAAATCCGCAAAAACTTCCCAGGTGTAAGCACCTTCTTAAATTTTTTATACCCTGCACCACTATGTGGAAAGGGTATTATAAGTTTGTTTTGGAAAAAATTCATGTAACACCGCGAAATATTCTTCGGAGACCCCCAATGTGGTATACCAATCTTCATATCTCGGCGAGATAAAGTGATTTTGAGATGTGTGTCCGTCCGTGTGTCCGTCTGTCTATTATAAATTGTAATCAAACTCCAGGTCGCAATTATGGACCGATCGTTACGAAATTTGGTATGGAGGTCGGTTTCACATAAGAATAGATCGCTATTTTAAATGGTGATGATCGTGAAATATTTAGCGGGTGAAATGGACCAAAAACATAATTTTTATCCGATTTTGTAGCTGATCCGTAGGTCGCAATAATAGTCCGATGGCCTCGAAAATTCGAACAAAGTAGCAGTATATGCTAAAGCAGATGCTTGCAATTTGAGATGGTGATCGGATGATGTTTAGGGTGTTAAATGGACCATAACTTTTGTGTGAAAATTGTGAAAATTTTTAATATACCGGTTATATCTTTATTCCTGGAAGACACATTCCGTCCACGTGAATAATATTTGAAAGAACACCTCTTGCCCTTTCCATTGCTGCCAATTATATTGATTTTCGCGGTCAGATAACAGAGTTACAGCCTAATATATCCAGTTTTTTGCTTGAAGTATAATCATAAGCACACTAGAGGTCGCAATTATAGCTCAATAGTCACGAAATTTTGCACGAGGTAAGGGTTTAGGTCGAAGAAGATGCCTACAATTTTCGATGATGATCCGATGTTATTAAGCGGGTGAAATGGACCATTACTTTTATATGAAAAATATACAAATTTTATTTTTGGTCAATATTTTTATTCCTGGATGGCATATACCCGCAAAGTAGCCTACATATGGAAAAAAATACTGATATTTCCCCTGATGCAAATTGCAATAATGTGTCTGCTAGATAACGGGCGTACTGCCTAATATATAATGGGTTTTGTGTATAGAACCACAATTTCCTCTCATACTACAAATTTTCTCAATCATGACAGAGAAATTTTCAGTTCAGTTGTTCAATTGAATTTTTATACAAATATTGCAACATGGGGTCGCTTCGCCAGAAAAAATTTTAAAAGAAATTTGACCATGGCGATTTTGACCTTGTCGACGAAGTTTGATGGATTGTATGTGTTCGCAATTTTTGTTCTTTAAGATAAGAGCTACAACTTTGCCTCTGAGATAAATTCAAATTTTCTAATGGTTTAGAAGATATAGTCCTGACTAAATAACCCTTTTTACATCAAAGCCTCAAAACTTTGGAGGCCTATAACCGCGAAGTTTGATGAGATAGGGAAAAACGGCGAGACACGTGTCTTCTCATTTTTGGTGTTCTATCACACTGTGGAGTCAGAATATTGTCAATAAAACATGACTCAAAAAACACACAGTGATATGGACTATATCGGTCCCTTGCTTTGAGTACCTCCTACACAAAATTTGGGAATAGTGCAGTTTGAGGACCAGTATCGTATCTATTAGCATTTTTTGAAGAAGGTTCTTTTTACCGTACATATTGCAACGGTACAATTTTTCCGGACTAAATCCATACTTCCTGAGATAATGGTCCAAAATTTTTGTAATTGAATATGAATAATTTTGGGATTTATAAATTTGTTTGCATGCAAACTACTTGAATTTCTATTCATTATTAGTTATTTCTATCGGTATAAAATGTATATGTATATATTATATACACAGCTATGTGCAGCGCCTATAGTTAGGTGCTTATGGGAAACGAACAGAATCACACGCACAGCATAAACAACTTCGTGTGCTTTCGTTTGTTGACGCATTGTTGTTGTTGTTCCGGTTTTACTGCCACTCACACAAACATAATTTAGTGGTTACATTTGTCTGGGTGCACATATATACTATATAACCACAATGAACTATTTTCGAAATGCCCTGAAAATCACAAAACTGCGTGCATTACCAAGCATATGTGAGTACGATAGATCTTCAATAAACCCACAATCAATGTGAATTTTCCAATTTTCGAATATTGCTTAGAAGTGTATAATTTATATAATTGTTCCAGAAATATCCCAGTAGGGACAAGGGAGGCTTATCTCATACCAATGGATTCATGTTATGTTATTGATATGTGACGTATTTTTTATCGCCGAATCCGAAAGGCGCGTCCTAAGTTGCCATTTGTAGAGAAGTTTTTCATGACTGAAATACTCTGGAAATATCGGCAGCCTTACAAAGGGGTATTATACCACCGTTGAAAATTTGATGTGACCAGGTGTGGGAATCATACCCGGACATTCAGCGTGCAAAGTGGTTGCACGTTCCTAATTCCTAGAGGTTGTGGTGTAGGGTATAACATGGTCGGCCCCGTCCGACTATAGTCTTTGCTTACTTGTTTTCCAATATTTTAGGCTCTTATTATAACTAAATTTGCTCAAATTGTAAATTGTGAATTTTGAAGGGATTAAAAATATTTTTACCAACCATCACACAGTGGATGCGCCCAACGACAAAAATCAAAAAATGCATGTCGCCATTTTAAACATTTAAAGATGCATATCGCTTCAAATTATTCCAAAATTTTCGAAACTCAACTTATTTTTTCCATTTTTCGCGGTTCAAGCCTCACAAAACTGACTAATTTTAAAGCAAAAATGTATTTAAAAAATGAGAAAAAATAGTTGTATTCCAAGCGAATTTATTAAACAAAGGACTATTTTTGAATCATTTAGTAAATTGCCTAAGCTTATTTTTTTAGTTACGAAAATTCCTCTAAATTGCAAGGGTTGTTATAATATTGGTAAAATTTAAATTATTTATTATAGATGTAAGAATTTTCTTAAAGTTTAAGTCACTTTCCAAAATTCACAAGAATGGCCACTAGTACCAAATTGAAGCCTAGCGCCTGTAGATTTCAAAAATGTATAGACATTTTGCGGAAATGTACGGTTTTGGCAGTTATGACCAAAAGTTTAACTTCCTTTTTTATTTGCGGAATTCATATTTTTTGAATTTTTAAAATAATTTTTATTACCATTTTTTTCATTTATGGTCAATACAATGTTTTTGTGCTATTAAAGATTTATTTTATAATGGTAACTTGGAGCCGCACTGAAAACTCGCGATTGAAAAATAAAAGGTTTTGGGAGTATACATTTTAATATTTTGTTTCTTGTTTGGAACACCCTAATGTTGCAACACGTCAAAACGTGGGAATTTTCTCCGCACTGAGAACCAAAAATACGTTATTACAGGTAATTTGCAGAAAAAAGGTGTTAAATGTTTGTAAAATACATTAAATCGAGATAGATATATGGGGGTATAGCAAATCATGAACCAATATTGACAGTTTCTCGCGGGGAGGTTTATTATGCAATAACAACTCCTAGTACCGGATTACAGCGGATTCGGTTGAACAATATGTCGGCAACAGTAAAATATTTCAAATTGAGAATGATTCATTACGCGGGATCCACGCGAAATTTGGACCCAGGACTCCAATATTTTTGTTAGAGTTTTTTTTAGCCCCCAAGGACCAATTGATAAAAATTAAGGTTCGATATAACATCTAGAAGTATTTTTGTCACACCTTCCCATGTAAGTGCCACCATTGTGCATCATCCTTTTATAATCTCGTTTTTGGAAAGATCTTCTCAAGTATTTAGGAGAATTTTTAAAAATTTTCTTAAGATGTCGTAAAAATTAGGGAAAGGGAAAGTCCTTATGTGAAAGGATTAAGGATTATTACATGTTTCAAAAGGACAACGGCATCAAAACTATGGGTTTCCTTCAAGAAATTCCCGTTTCTTCAAAAAGGACAAGTCGAAACTCGATCAAGATCACCCCATATTGAAAATTTAGAGCTTTTCTGAGCATTTCATGGCTTTAGAATTCATAAACACAACACCCAGAATTTTGTCGCTACAGTTGTTGTATTTGTAGATGACCAATTTTTGTGGTTTTTACGATCCAGTGTACGCTGGACTTGTCACCATAAGTACTATAACAGCCATTAAAACCAATTAATATACTCTTTATGATCTTAAGTACAGATTTAGTTTCATTTTCTTCAAAAATATCAAGAATTTTTACACAGTTCCACGAGGATTCTCCGTTGTATACTAACTTTTGCGACATAAATTTTGGCCTTTTTGGGATTCGAACCGTACATTTGCTAATGTATTCAAATATTGCGCACTTTTAATTGTTATTACAGAAGACAACCTTCTTGTCTATCAAATAAAACTAATTGTTTGTTGTTTTCAATAAGTTATATTGATATTTATCCCCAATACATTTTGGTTTCAACGGTGTATACTAACTTTTGCGACAGACTGTATCTAGTAGTCATATACAGATTAATTGGATTACTTTCTAAAAAGAAACAAGTAAGATAGGGACAGGTTGCGACATATTTTAGCCATTCGGTCATATATACATAAGTTGATATACATGGTAACATACCAGAGATTACGTGCCTAACATTAGCCCGCTTTTGGAAGGTCATAATCGTCTGGTCCTGGGGGACTTTAATGCGCATCATGAGATGTGGCATTCGGCCCTCGGAAACGACCAGAGAGGTACAGCGCTGGCTGAGCTGATTGACAGCTCTATGTTTTGCACGGTTAATGAGGACGCCCCTACCATCTCATCGTGTCACCTGGTCTGACAAATGACGTTACCTGGCAACCCGTCATTTCCCTTGGATCAGACCATCTCCCCATAATTGTATCCAATAGCAGACCACCCGATTTCATTACCTCTGAACGCCGCACATTCGTCAATCATAAGAAAGCTGATTGGCCGGGTTTCAGAGAGTTCACCCATCACCGCTTCAGAGAACTGCCCAATCCTTCTGATGTTCGGGTAGCGGAAAGGACGTTCCGAGACATCATCACTGCTGCAGCCGCTCGCCATATCCTTGCTGATCGAATACCCGAAGTAAGACCAAACTTCCTAGCAGCGGCGACGGGATTAGCAAATGAGCGTGATGAGCTTCGCCGAACCAACCTAAATGACCCCAGAGTCAGGGAGCTGACACTGGAAGTTAACAGGCTGGTCGGCGAACACAAGCGGAACAAGCGGTTAAATCATCTGAAGAGCTGCAACATTGAAGCCGGTATAGGTGAATTGTGGGCAACGGTTAAGTCACTCTCGAACCCTGGAAGAAGGGAAGATAGGACCTCAGTCACGTTTGGCGACGTTACGTTGACTGACCCGAAGAGCTGCGCAAGTTATTTCAATCGACAGTTTATCGAGCACCCCGAGAGTGACAGGGTGAAGAGAAGAGTATTACGTCGCATCAGATCTCTTCCTGCCGAGGAGGAACCACCACAGTTTACAATGGATGATGTTGCCAATGCCATCAGGAACGCTAAATCATCCAAAGCGTTGGGCCCTGATGGAATCTCCATGGTAATGCTGAAGCAGCTGGATGAGCCGGAAGTGGAGTATCTCACTAAAGTTCTCAACTTGTCGCTATCCACTCTAATTGTTCCCGAGGTCTGGAAAATGGGCAGGGTGGTCCCACTACGGAAGCCCGGCAAGGATGCCAGCAAAAGTGAATCGTACAGGCCGATTTCGCTTTTGTCGCCCGTAGCAAAGACCATTGAGACCTTAGTCCTCCCCAGTATCAGAAATTGCTATCAAGTTGCCAGTTCATCAGCATGGATTCCGCAAGCAGCACAGCACGACAACTGCTCTGCACGCCATTACCACACATATTTGTCAAGGACTCAACCAGAGACGGCCGTGCGATAGAACAGTGATGGTGGCGCTTGACTTATGTATCAAAAGCCTTTGATACAGTCAGGCACTCCACGCTGTTTGAGGACATTAAGCAGTCAACCCTCCGGCCAAGCTTGAAATGTTGGATAGTCAATTATATGTGTGGACGCCAGTCGTACGTGGAATTCAGGAACAATAAGTCCAAACCCCGTAGAGTGAATCAGGGAGTTCCGCAAGGTGGGGTGATATCTGCGGAACTGTTTAACATCTACCTCTCCTGTATTCTGCCCCCTCCAGACGGCATCGAGATCGTAACGTATGCGGATGATTGCACGATCCTGGCGTCGGGTACCTATCCTTATGACATCTGTGAGAGACTGAACAACTATTTAACCGATCTTACCACCTTTTTCCATTCGAGGAATATGCATATATCCGCCACAAAATCAACAGCCACTCTGTTCACCACATGGACAGCGCAGTTTGGAAGAGAATTGTATGTCGTGGTCGACTGTAGCTGAATTCCGACCACAAACTGCCCCAACATTTTAGGGGTCACATTCAACACTAATTTCACGTCGTGCGCGCACGCCACAGCTATCTGCGACAAACTGGTATAAATGTTGAGGATATAAGCAAATATTAAAAAATTAAAAGAATTTTAGAAATGTTTTTCGGTGATTTTGCTCTTTTTTCATAATCGATTCGATCCAAAGTATCACAAAAACTTCAAGACCCCCTACAGCATTGTAATTTGTAACAATTTAAAAACCTGGGAATCCTTCTTGCATGATTTGAAAACTTTCGTATGATGATTGCATTCCATGAAAGAAAATATCAATAATAGAACAACAACAACTTATATGTTAGGCCGTACTTCAGTTATCTAACCGCTATATTCATGTTGGGTTTCAAGTTTATTTTCGTAGATTGCCGAAATATATCTCCTAGAAATAAAATATAGACTAAACATTGATTATACCCTACACCACTCTGTGGCAAGGGTATTATAAGTTTGTTTTGGTAAAAATTCATGTAACACCGCGAACTATTCGTCGGAGACCCCCTATGTGGTATACCAATCTTCATATCTCGGCGAGATAAAGCGATTTTGAGATGTGTGTCCCTCCGTCCGTCCGTGTGTCCGTCTGTCCATTATAAATTATGGACCGATCGTCACGAAATTTGGTATGGAGGTCGGTTTCACATCAGAATAGATCGCTATTTTAATTGGTGATGATAGTGAAATATTTAGCGGGTGAAATGGACCAAAAACATAATTTTTATCCGATTTTGTAGATGCTCTGTTGGTCGCAATAATAAACCGATCGCCTCGAAAATTAGAACAAGATAGTAGTATATGACAAAGAAGATGCTTGCAATTTGAGGTGGTGATCGGATGATGTTCAGAGGGTTAAATGGACCACAACTTTTGTGTTAAAATTGTGAAAATTTTTAATATACCGGTTATATTTTTATTCTTGGAGGACACATTCCGCCCACGTAAATAATATTTGGAAGACCATCTCTTTCCCTATCCATTGATGCCAATTATGTTGATTTACGTGGTCAGATAACAGAGTTACAGCCTAATATATCCAGTTTTTAGCTTGTAGTGTAATCATAAGCACACTAGAGGTCGCACTTATAGCTCAATAGTCACTAAATTTTGCACGAGGTAAGGGCTTAGGTCGAAGAAGATGCCTACAATTTTGGATGATGATCTGATATCATTTCCCAGTTTTGCAAATTGCGTGGAGCCCTATCGTATTACTTTATCGTTCAAAATTTAAAGATGTAGCAGAAGGAGCTAAACAACGCCAATTTTCCAATTTAAGAGTATTTATAAGAAACGTATAATATAATTGTTCCACAAACATCACAGTCCCTGTCCCTTCTGAGATGTCTGTGAAACAATTATTATATTGTTATTTAGACTTGATGCGATAAGGTGGCAGACTCCACAAAGTTATTTCTTACAATAACTTTATTTGTCCAAAAGGAATTTTGATTTGCTGAAATCTAATTCGCAGGGTAGTGGTGTAGGGTATCGCATGGTCGGCCTTGTCCGACTATAGCCTTTGCTTACTTGTTTTTTCCTACAAAAGTTCAACCGCTAAGAACTTGGCATCTATGGAAAGGTCGAGAGATCGTCATTCAAAAATATTTCACGTGGGTGGATGTGTCTACCAGTAGTAAAGATATAAGATATACTTTAAATTTTTTTCAATTTTCATACAAAAGTTTCGGTCCATTTCACTCGCTAAAAACTATCTGACCATCATGTAAAATTGCAAGCTTCTTTTAAGTCATAAGCTCACACCTTATTTAAAATTTCGCACTTATCGGACTATGATTGCGAACTACAGAGCAGATACAAATTCGGATAAAAATTTTGTTTTTGATCCATTTCACCCCCTAAATATTTCACGATCATAACCAATGACAATAGCGATCTATTCTGATGTTAAACCGACCTCCATACCAAATTTCGTGACGATCGGCCTGGAGTTTGATTACAATTTATAATGGACAGACGAACACACATCGCTATATCGCTTTATCTCGTTGAGATATGAAAAATGCTATATAACATGGGGGTCTACGAAGAACATTTCGCAGTGTTACATGAATTTTATGCAAAACAAACTTATAATACCCTTCCCACATTGTGAAGCAGGGTATAACTACCATCCTATATTTGCAATCTGAACTTTAAAATATGGTTACATAAAATCTTCTCTGTTTCTCCTACATTTTTATTGTCATGGCCAAAGGATCAAGCAAAAAACTCCAGCAGATAAGCTTAGATAGTAAATGAATAATAAAATATCTCAACAAATTCTGCAGTTTCGCTAGTTTCCTTTGTTAACTCTCATTTTAACAATTAGTCAACTTCAGAGTATTGTCAATCCAGTCGCCCGCACTTTTTACTTCATTGTTGATTTCTTTGTATTCGCTTCGTACTATGTGCAATGTAAACAGGACACCGCTCCATTGTTTGTTTTAATTTCAGATGTTTTTACGCCAAACGCCACTCCCTTTTGGCTATTATTTGGATAAGAAAACAAAAAACAATGTAATTAAGGATGACGACGAAATGATATTTTTGTTGCAATTAAAAATGTAAAATTACTTCAAGTAACTTTCGTAGTTATGCGTTACATTTGTTTCATTATCATTCTGAGTAATACTATTAACGAATTTGTGACGGTTTCTGATAAAGCGAACGATATTTGAAAGGATATTTTATGAGCATTTTAAAAAACAATGATGTAAAAATATAATCCATCTTTGTTAAATTGACAATGGTAATTTAGTATTTAGGCATGATTCCTTCACAATTGTTAGCCCGATTGCGGGTTTTCTGTATTTTAAAGATTTAAGCTTCATTATCCTACCGAAACGGCTAAATTTTGGTATTTACTTTTCATTGTGGCTTCAAAACTCTTCCCAGAAACTTGTCGGCGCAGGTCCAATTTTTGATATAGCATTCATAGAAAGGTTCCGTTCGATTTTCGGTATTTTTAAGGTTTTCAACTGAAATAGCCGAAATTTTGTATATAGTCTTCGTTGTAGTATAAAATGTTCCGGCAGAGTACAGTCCGATTTATGGTGCCGAAATATACATGCGAAATGTATTAGGTACCGGTATAAAACCATATACCTTGCTGGTATATGTACACATTTTTTTATAGCCCTATAACCTAGATGACCAAGTGACGGATAAAACCTTCCTGCAGAGAAATTGCGGATATATGTCCACAATTTGTTATATTCTCATAACGGAGATAACCAGGTGACGGATTTAACACGGCAAAGCCAATGACATATCTTTGTCCCTTTTTCATCTCAAATGGACACTCGCCGTAGTGCCGCTTATGGAGTTGCCTTTAATACCCATTAAGGTAGTGAGAAAACATTCGTCACGCGTTCACCCGTAAGAACATTCATTAAACATTTGGGTTGGGCGTTGGACTACTAAACCATACATATGTTCCCACAACATCCCCGATGGAACCAGGGGGTCCACGTCGATTCATATTTGCTCAATGACCTTCTCTTTATCGCCGAGTGCGAATGGCGTCTCCGAACAACACCACTTGCAGAGAAGTTTTACATGGCTGAAATGCTTCGGAAATGTAAGCCAGCATTACATTGAGGGGATTGCCACCGCCGAAATTTATGATGTTTCGGTCAGGGATTGAGCCATAAACGTTCTGAGTCCAAGGCGGACGTGGTTATCGCTGCACCACGGTGGCTCCAGGCTGGTAACCTATACCTCCAAAAACCACCGCAATATCAAAAAAGAAAGAAGAAACTCTTCTTTATGTACCATGATCTGCGAATATACGTCTGGAATGTTTGCGATTTTTATAGAGAAGTTTCGGCTTACGCCATGGCAGATATACTTGAAAAGTAAAAGGCCGATATTACTGTCACACAAGAAATTCGATGGAATGGAAAGGTGTCTGAACATCACGGTGGTATTATTGCTCCCATGATATATGGATTTGGGTTTGAATGCAGGTTTGTAGGTAGTCGGATATTAAAACATCTGGTAGGCAGTTCCACCCCGGTGAAATGAAAACCACCTACAAAATTTATCCTACGGATAAAAAAAAAATTCAACATCACCGCTCTCCTGCCCATAACATTAAAATTAATCTAAGCGATTCTAATGCCAATATTGAAAAGGAAAAGTTCAATCTTCGCGGTGAAACGTCTGACAATGAAATGTGGCTTAGACATCAATGAAGACATCAATAACCCAACGAAGAATAATAAGGCAGCAGGGGCCGAGTTGTTGAAAGCCGTAGGCGACATGCTGACAATCAGTACGCATCATCTAGTTGGCACCATTTGGCACGAAGAATGCGTACCAGTTGACTGGAACCTGAGCATCCTGTGTCCCGTCCACAAGAAAAGAGATAACACTATGTGCTCTGACTATAGGGGCATACGTTTGCTCCCTATTGCTTATAAGTAATTGGCAGTGACGACGAAATAATTGGGCCATACCAATGCGGCCTTAGACCTGACAAACCCACCATTGACAATATATTTACTCTGCGGCAAATCCTGGACTTGCCCTATTTTTTCGATTATAGGCTGTCGACAGCCCCTAACGGTCAAAGGTATTCGAAGGCATGTCTGAATTTGCTATGTCTGCATAGCTCATTGGGCTTTTTAAGATGACATTAACTGACACTCGGTCCTCAGTTGAAATAGGAATGAACCTCTCCGAAACGTTCAATACCAAAAGAGGTTTCAGACAAGACACATCCTGCTGGGAAAAGTTATACATCATGCAAACGTCAAAACACATCACACAATATGTACCAATAGCCAAATGTTACTTGTTTTTAGTGACGACATTGACATCACGGGTCGATCAGTAAAAGAAGGTTGGAGGAGAATCTTCTAAAGTGGATCTGGCAGTAAACGGCGACAAGACCAAGCTGAAGGTATCGACACCAAATACGCCCATAGAGCTCCGATCAACTGTGGAAGCTGGTTCATATAATATAGAGGTAGGTAAAAACTTGGTCTACAATAACCATCAATTGTATTAGTCAACAGAAAAAGTCTAAACACGAAAACAGTAACCATGTTAAAAAAATGTCACATCTCTTAATGTTTTATAAACATTACTCTCTGCAAAGAAAGTAATGATGAAGTTAACCAAGGGGGAATACTCCAGACTTAAGCAGTAAAAAAACATTTACAAAACAATCATACTATGCAACCCCTATTTTTGGTCCGATTCATGTCAAATTTTGGGACTGGGCATATTTTTGGCTTCTGATTAAATTGCAATCGAAACATATGACATATGCGAAATTATGCAAAGTGCATAAATTTCTGCATATGCAAAATTCATAAATTTTTGCATATGCAAAATTTGTGCATTTTACATATTTTCCTATGCATCAAATATTTCAATAATAGGTACAAAAATGTTTGTATGTACAATTTTTCTGTTTAAAATTCCTTTTAGACAAGTCAATAAAATAGAGAAATGTATAACCACAGCCTCAACCTTCAAAATACCGAAAATCGGGAGGTATCGTTCTATGGGGGCTATATGAAGGTCTGAACCTAAACCGACTAATTTTAGGTGGAAAGTTGTTTACCCCCAAGGGAGACTTAATACCAAATTTCAGCCATTTTGGGGGGATATTGAGGCCACAACCTTCAAAATACCGGAAATCGGGAGGTACCGTTCAATGGGGGCTATATGAAGACGTGGACCTATAGTGACACATTTCAGGTGGAAAGTTGTATACTTCCAACGAAGACTTTATACAAAATGCCTTTTCAGTGTAATGTTGAGGCCACAACCTTAAAACTCCGATACCAGAAATCCGAAGCTATCGTTCTATGGGGGCTGTATGCAGACGTGGACCCATGCGGCCAAATTTCAGGTGTAATTTTTCCTACCCCTAACAAAGACTTAATATCACATTTCAGCCATTTCGGTGGGATTTTTAGACTATAAATGCTTGTATATATTTTTGCATATGGTTTTGCATATGCTTTTTTATGCAAATATTTCAAAATATGCACGATATGCAAAATATGTAAAAATTTCTGGGCCTAATTCGTTTTATTTTGTGATAAAACGAGTTTTTGTCTAATCAAATTTTCTCTACGACCATCCTAACCATATATGCATTTCCATAGGATTCCGCTGTCTAATTATTATGATATATTCGATAGTTTTGCGCTATTGTATTCATGTAGTGTCCAAAAGGACGGCCCAAAAAACGACAATATTTTTTTTTTGAAAGGCCTACAGCCTAATTTTTCCATTTGATCCAAAACCCTTATATGTATATGCAATTTTATAGCGATCGTTTAACGTTAACCCACGCCACCTGTGCAAACTTTATTTCCACAGTAAACGTCGTTTTATGGTCCAATAGAAGAAAAAATTGTAGTGGCTATAAACGAATTCTACAAAAATGTCTGACAATCAGGCCAGATTTTGATATTGCTCCAATATGCATATATTGCTAATTATAGGGAATTTGGGCCCTATAATATAGCTAATATTAAAATCCGAGCGCATTTTTATTAGATTCGTTTTTTAAGCCACAACAATGGACTGGTAAAACATTTTCATCGATTGGAAAATTATTGTGGCCAGTAGAGCGATTTCCTGAAATTTTGCCTTTTACACTCGTACAAAGTAATATGGAAGCAAGGATCGGTCAGGGGGCACAGGTTATCGTTAACCGATAATCATAAAGTTTTGTAGAAATCGTTTCTTAGCCACAACAATCAACTTGTCAAGTTTTTTCATCCATTGGAACATAAATGCGGCCTTTACAGCATTTTCGTGAAAATTGAACTTTGGTTCCATACAAATTATTATGAAAACAAAGATCGCTTACTTGGCACGGGTTAACTTTAATCGATCGCTATAAAATTTCATATATAAGATTTTTCGATCAAAAGGAAACATTTAGGGGCTTAGCCTTTCCAAAAATGTTTGTCATTTTTTAGGCAGTCCTGGTGTCCAATAGGGCTATGACTTTTTGAAATTTTTTATAAACAATGATTTCCTGTAGTCAGAATGAATGAACTTTTGACTATTAATGCCTAAAATAACATTCATTCCATTTTATTTTAAACATGTAAGAACGGCGTTAAGTTCGACCGGGCCGAACTTGTTATACCCTTCACCACGAGTTGTATTGAAGTAAAATGGAACAATTAGTGTCCTTTCGTTACTGAAGAAGACTAATTAACAAATTTCAGCAAATTTCGTCAATCCATGCCGACAAATTCCAATACCGAAATTCTAAATATCGTAAAATGACGCGTAATATATACGGGGTGTTATATGGGGGCTACACCAAAAGTGGACCTTTATATACAAACTTTGGTAGAAATATTTTTTAGCACATAATTTTTAACACATAATACCAAATTACAACCGATTCGTTACTTTGTATGGGGGCTATACGAAAACGTGGACCTACATAACCCGCTTTCAAAAGTCCTACGTACATATAATAGATTTTACCAAAATTGCATACACCTACTTCAATCCGTTCGTACGCTAGAGTGATTTCCACAGACGGACGGATATGGCTATATCGATGTAGAATTGCACGCTGATCAAGAATATATATAGTTTGTGGGGTCTACAATGATTATTTCGAGTAGTTACAAGCGGAATGATAAACTTAATATACCCCCCATCTTATGGTGGAGGGTATAAAAACCTTAAAAGCTTTTTTTGCGGAAGCTTTTTTTATCCAATCACTTTATAATAAAGATTTTATGTAATCTTAGGTAAAAACTCGTCAAAACATCATACAGGTATACGAGGTTGTAAAAAAGTCATAACCCCAGTGTCCAAATAACCTCTGGTATGAATAAATTGATAAAAGAAATAGCCATGTAAGGATTTTTGTAAGGATATATTGCTTAAGAAGGTTACTTGTTTAAAATTGTTATCTTCTATTGGGCCTTAATACCTTCATAATACTCAGACTTTGCAATAGATTTCGCTGTTGGGACAGCTATTATCATGTGGGAACTAACTACGTCGGTCTCCTTAAATGATTCTCGTGTGTGAGGGAAAAATCCATATGTTTCCATTTCGGTAGTTTCAGTGTGATCAACTGTTAGGAAAGAGTGTTCAGAGTATCATTGATGGCATTATTCCCGAACTTTTCTGCCCCTGCATGATATACACATATATGTAGGTCTACTATTTTCATCGTACCGATATCTCTGACGTATGTTAAGAGTTGCTAGCAATTCTAATCTTATGTAGCCCTTTAGTACCTTGGTACAGATGTTGCAGATGTTTAAATGGATGATGGATAATACTTTGCAGTTTCACTAATATGTCATTGGGATGAGAAGTGTTTTCATAAAGAAATAGGATGAGTTGAGTGAGTATGTTGTAGCTGTTAATTCCTATGTTCAATCCGTTTCTAAGCCGTTTTTTGTACTCTAGAAGCCCTCTTTCAAGACTTATATAATGGAACATAGGAACCTTACACTTTTCACAATAAAAAGTATATAAGTTTTTAAGTCATTCGCAATCAAAAATTATACAATTTTATTGACATTAAATATAAATGCGAACTTTAAAATAAACGTCCAGTCATAAAACAACAACAGCCTCATAAATACGAGTGATAATAATTTTAATTGTATTATTCATATTTAATGAAAATTTTTATTGGACATGAAATATATTTACGCAAATGCCAATAAGGAATAATTTTAATTAAAGGTCATGACGATGTACATATTCGTAGGAATGTACATGTATGTATATACAAATGGGCAAAGTGTCCAATCGTGTGTACACGTATGTAAATGTTTTCATATACCCGTTATTATATTTAATAGAATGTTCCGAAAATTGTGTGAGCAGTTTTTTTTCTGGAAATAATCATAGGAGTCCGAACTTAGACTCGCGTAATAGTAAATATCATCTTGTAAGGTCGCATTAGCTACGCGGAAATACCAACTGCACATAGCTTAGAAAGCCTTTGGATGTGAATGTTTTTGTCAAATATCGATTTGATCATCGCATCCACTGTTCCTCCCATAAACCTAGCACGTTATCTGTATCTGTTATCTGATTACTATAATCACCTATACTAGACCAAAACCAACGTTTTTGACAAATTGGGGTTTAGTAGAATTTCCGGACTTCATTCTGACTTCTATATATTTCGATTGTTTCGCACTATTATTTATTAATTTATTTTTCCCTTGCATGCAAATTGGTAAGTTGACTTGAGTAATACGAGTATGCAGCGGTCTTTTGTAATTGCAACGTACCAAAAATTTGGATTATTTTAAAAAAAAAATATGAGTCAAATCTCCTTTACTAAGTAATGAACAGAGCGTGTTCACAGTTTCGTTGTTAGAAAATTAATTTTTCACATTTAAGGTAAAAGTGCATCGATCATATTAAATATTTGTATGTATGTCGATAAGGACCTGGTTTAATGAATTTAATCGTGGGCGAGACTCTATCTCTATCCATGCGGATAATTCAAGATCGCCACGGTGCACCCACTTCTTATTTTATTCAGTACTGTTAATCAGGCGCAAACTATTGCAACAACAAGTTAGTTGTCTGAGTCGATGTTAGCTCTTCGAATCGGTCGTACCTTCAGCACTCTCAACTTGAGATTTGATCTTTCACAAAATACCACTGCGAAAACTGTCAGCCACATTTCGTGGTAGGATCTTATACTCCGAAGGTTAAGTATTCCGAAAAGCGGATCAAAGATATTCTTCTTTCGAATCGGAGATCGATCATATGATCTTCCTGGGCCATCGTTAAATGTATATCTTTGATCTGTTTGCCTTTACCTTCGGCTTGGGCATGAACGCATATAAGGCTTATGTTGTTGTGATGTTTTCATTCACCGAGATTAATTTGAGGACTTATCATCCGGTGTTTGTTCTTAGGGTAAATGCAACTGGCTGCAAAAATCCGTGTTTTATGCTTTGATTAAATGTTCACACTACGTCTTCTTACCGTCGGCAGTTGTATCCAGTATATCACGTTCTTATTTTCAGAAGCATTATAAAACTCCTGATATTTCTATGGATTCTTAGGAACCGGTTTTCGGTACCTGACAACAGATGTTTTGAAGTTTCCATAGTAAATTTTAAAGCGTTTATTTTCCAATGATAGATCCTTCAAACTTGTTTACTCGAGCAAACAAATGTTGGGCAAAACTGAGATGGGAACTTGATTTGACTAATATGAAATCACCAATCTACCACGATTACGAGCTCAAGATAAACCCCTATCAGAGAATCTAAAGAAGGACTTTGGACTTATATTGAAAAATTTTGCTAAACAAACATTCTGAGCATTGATAATTTCATATGTGAAATTACTAGAAGTTCGGTCAAAAAATATAGCTGAAGTTTTTAATATATCGAAAATCGAGAGGTACCGTTATATGGAGCATATACCAAAACATGGACCTATATTGACATGTTTTGCTGAAGAACATCAAATTTAAAATTACGGATAGTTCAGTCAAAAATTGTAGCTAAAATCCTCAAAATACCTTAAATCGGAAGGTGCCGTTATATGGCGGCAGGGACGTACGCAGGATTTCATTTCGGGGGGGGCCCAACTTCACCAAAAATCATGAAAATTAAAAATGTTATGTATCGTTACGTAAAGCTATTTTAAAGGGTTTTTTATGATTTTATGTATGAGGGGCTCTAAAAACCAGACGTCATTTGACATAAGCATACTCAGGACAGTTTGACATACGACCATGTGCTGTGTTGTTGAGGCTATTAGCATAATTTTTAAAAATTTGGATTTTGGAAATCCTTTTGCTAAAGTGTGAATATATGGAATAGATATATACAGTGTTTGGAGGATATAAACAGTTCGACCCGAACATAACGCAGTTTATTCTTTAAAGTACATATGGTAAATTTCAAATTTCTTTTGCAATTCCATTGGAAGAAATTTTAAAAATTTTTTTGCGAGCACATCAGCAATTTGGGAACGTAGATTAAGAAAAAAAGTTGTGGTTTCAAACCTTTTCGCTTTCACAAAATTGGATGCTGCGCTCCAAAGTTATGGGGGGTTTTATTCCCTTATAAAGAAAAATATTTAAAAATTCAATTTTTGCTGTAATAAGAAAATGTATATATAAAGCGTTAACAGCTTTTAATATCTATCCGTAGATGCCTAAATATTTACTAAATTTATTTCTATTTTGGCGGAGAATCAAGAAATACTGAAAAAATCTTGGAGTAAATTTAATTTATTCTAATTCAGAGTCCAAATAAAACTCGAAAAAATAAATTAAAAATACGTACAAATTCTAGACAACGCGTAGAAAAATATGAGATCAAAATTTTAACGATAGGATTTATAACTGCCATATTACAGCAACAACAAAATACGTAAACTTATTGTTGGAATATTATTTCAAAAATATATTTTTTGTTTGATACGAAAACATTTTTGGGAGTTATTCTACTATTTCGCTAAATTTCGATGCAAGCACTGACTTCGCTGAAACTTCTTCAGTGTAAATGCGATGACAAACCCGAAAGTGTTTTGCTTACTTTGATAAACAATAGGATAATGAAATAGAGAGTAATATTGAAATTACAACCAAAGAAAAAACATAAAAGCTAAAAAACGTATAACTCGCGAATTAAAATTAGTTAAGGCGCATGCGCTTTTCAGATACAGCGAGTGCATCTCTATCAATATGTAGCGATTTTCCACTTTTCATTCAGCGGCAAAAGTGTGCCTTCAGCTGCATCTTACTGTTCAAAAAACCTTAATGTGGGTAAAAATTGCGTGATGTACATAAGATTATAAGGCGCATCCGATTTCAGTGACCGCCTATAAAAATAAGTCATTATAACAAATTTTAAACAAATTCGTCAAGAACCGCGGATGTGCTACCAAATTCTATTTTATACGAAATACGAATATTACTCCAGAATCTCGGTAATTTATGCCACACGGTTTTGGAAAATAATATAATCGCGTATAAAGGATTACATTTATGTAAAAATAACCAAAGAAAATCGAGGTTCAATGCGCGGAATCATCAAAATATAATTTTGCAGAATTTCCTACTTTCAAGGTGTCTATAACCGCCGTTTTAGTGGATGGATTTGAAAGCGGGAGGGTTCGTTAGATCTTGCTCGTAAAAAAAACTAAAATCACGCAGGGTTCAAGGGTACCTGAGTCACAGTTGTAGCAAAAAAATAGGTTTTTAAAGAAAATTTACGCACCAAAATTTCGACTTTGGACTGGGATCTGTATGAAGCACACTCATGAGATATACATCAAACGACGTGGAATCACGAGTTTTGCAATCCAATAAAGATTTTGGGTATTTATCTGTTCGCGCCTTCCAATTATAAGAAATATTCAAAAAAACATATTTCAAAACTTCAAAATGTCAGCATCGATTTTAGGGGGATGCAGTATATATATCGAAAAGTCATACAATAGAACCATGTTGCCCAAGGGGTATTCTTCAATTCTTTCTTTGATCTCAAGTCTGAATTTTCCGTGGTTTGACCAGAAATCAAGAAAGAACACAAAAAAACTTGTAAACTTCAACACATTTTTACCCATTTTTTAATACGAGTATTACCACCAACAAGCTTCCACATAAATTATTTGTTATGGTCCATTTTATGCGACCCCAGCTAAAAAACTTCAATTAACATAAATATATTCATATTGTATAAAATATATTGACAGTTCGCGACTTTTTAAATGGTGAACCTCAACTTCAACGATTGCAAAACATTTTTGAATATTACCATATACACTTCCGTACGGGCAAAATGTGCCTCATCGAAATAATGGTTTTAGACCCCAAGTAATATGTTTCAGACAATTTGGAGTCGATTTAACAATATCCGTCCGTCTGTCTGGATGGCTGGTGCGCACGATAATTTTCAAACGGATGAGCCGATTTGGTTCAAAATTTGGCTATCGTAATATTTTGTCCAAACTTAGTCTAAGTTCGAAAATGGGCCATATCGGTCTACTCCTTCAGGTACCTCCCCCACAAAAGTTCGAAAAATTTCGGAAAATTTGTTCCCACGATAACTCTTGAAGGAAGTAACCGATTTGGTCCATACTTCTTTAAAGTACATATATAACACACTAATTTCAGTGCCATTAAAAACGTTTTGTATCATTGTAAGAAAATAACATTCTTTAAGTGCATAAAAACACCAAAGCTTTACTATTTTACCAGAAGTGATAGAGTCAAGGAACATTCAGAAAGTTACATTAAAAAAATATCAGGAGCTGGGCTATGCAATCTACGACTCATTGACTCCGAATCCAACTCGTAGTACTGTTTGAAACTTTGCAAAAACATTATAGGTAAATCCTTAAAAAAAGGTTGAGTCGAAAAACTCCTTCTGATACATCAATGGTTTCCAACAACCAATCACTTCTGTCAGCACAGCGGAGGCAAACTTATAAAAATTCATAACTTTTGATTTCTGAAAAACAAGAAAAAGTAACAGTCGGGTTTGCCTACAGAGATATACCCTCAGCATATGTGAGTTGAGACTTATACGAGTATATATAGACAGATCGAATATGGGATACATAGCCAATTTTTGTTCTGTAAATTGTATACCAAGGAAGTTTCAGAATTTCGTCTCCTTTTTTGGACGTATAAACTTTCCGACAATAACTTCGAAATATTTGGGGTGTACAACTTCTCGATTGTTGGCGTTCTGATCAAAAATGTGACTTCGATGAAAGCGCAAAAGTTTTGAATTTTTGTACAGACGATACCTGAAAGAATCGACTGATACCGTCCATTTTGGAAGTGGGCCTAATTTTAATTTGGTCGGCGTAAGATTTACAGCTTTTGGACCAATACTGATATAACCATTGACTCACCCACAAAAAATACAATATCGCTGTAAACAAGCCCTCAAGTAAATCGATCCTTATTCGAAAGTACTCTAGGTCTCGAAAAAATTGAATTGGACTTTGCTCGCGATTTTAGGGAAAAATTTTGAAGTCTGGCTGGGGAAGTGTCCAAAGAAAGTTTGAACAAAATATTGCGAGATCCAAATTTTGGACGAAATCTTTTGATCTGTTCGAGAGTTGTAATGCGCTCGAGCCATACAGACTGACGGACGGACGAACTGGGATAAATCGACTCCAAATTGTAACGCGGGTTACATTTTTATCATTAGCCTAACAGCTGAGGGTACAATATCACGGTGCTCTTGAACCAACGTTAAGCCGGGAAGTTCTTGCGGATTCTGAAACAGCAATATTCATAGACGAGAAAAATCAAAAAACAAAAAAATCGCTGGAGGGATTTTTAAATAAATCGCGGCCAAAGTTTAGATTTTTAGGTTTTCGCGACTTTGCTTGGAAACTGCAAGTCCTATCGAAATGGGGCTAAAGAAAATGGTGTAGCTTTGAAAATTGGCTCCTCGGTTGTACCATTTTTGAAATATATAAGTTTAAGTTGGGAAATTGCTGTCATGACTCATGACATTGTTTTATAAGGAGACGATACAGTCAGTGAATTTTCCCAACTTGAATTTCTATATCTCAAAAATAGTAAAACGTTGGAAAATATCATAAAAGAACAAGAATTTTCACTGCTACAACATTTTCTTTATTTCCATTTGGCTAGGGCCTGTGGTTTTCCAGCAAAATGGCCAAAACCTGAAAAACCCAAAATTTTGATACAGGCAGTATATTAATTTGCTAATTGGTTTTCGAATTATACTCCACGGAAATCCCTTAATATGTCGTACATATTGTCCAATAGGCACTTCATTTTATGTACTTCTAATCCGCACAATAATGAATTTGTAATCTTTTGAATACGAATTCCAATATTCCAGCCATGGCATAAGGGAGGAATTCAGTTTTACTGGAAGTTTCTTCCAAAGAGAGTTTTCAAACAAAAAAAATCAATATTTCTTCAGACAATTTGTTGATAAAGTACATTTTCAGTACAGAACCTTCAGAACAATATCAGATTTCATTTGAAATTTCAAATACGAAAATTATTATAGAGAAAAAATCGTAATAATTTGTTAAAGTAGCTCAAAAAATTTTGTCGGACCAAACCATTTCGGGGGGGGCCCGGGCCCCCCGTGCCCCCCCCCCTGCGTACGTCCCTGATTATGGCGGCTATACCAAAACGTGGGCCGATATAGCTCAACTGAGTACTTGACATGTCTACGGAAAAAGGCAATCGAATGCACAAATATAGCAAGCTCTAGCCTAATTTTTTTAGACGCTAGAGTGATTACAACAGACGGGCTGGCTGACTTGGCTAGATCGATTTAGAATTTTATCCTGATCAATAATTTTTAGATTTACTTTGGCAGTTTAATTGAGATGTGTGTTTACTTATTATTTTTAAAGTAAGCCAGGTTAATCTCATATTTGTTGTTTTCAAATTTAAAAAACTAAAGTTTTTAAAGTGGTTGTAGTTAAAATTGGTAAACTTTAGGGATAGGCAGAAAATAGAAGTTTCGTCCAACGCTAAATTTTAGAACGATTACGACTAGTTTCGTCCCATGCCTCAAACAAATCGTTCTAAAATTTAGCTAATTAACTGATGCACGTTCTTTATAAGTATGTCGTAATTGGTCTTGAACGACCGGTAGCCCATCAGGTCCTGCTGCCTTACTGTGCTTCAGATCAGAATAGATCCCTATTCTTATTGGTGATGATCTTGAAATATTTAGCGGGTGAAATGTACCAAAAACATAATATTTATCCAATTTTCTAGCGGCTCTGTAGGTCTCAATAATAGTCCGATCAACGCGTAATTTTAAATAAGGTAAGAGTATATCACAAAGGAGAAGCTTGCAATTTGAGATGGCGATCGGATAATATTTAGAGGGTTAAATGGACCAAAATTTTGTGTGAAAATTGTGAAAATTTTTAATATACAGCTTATATCTTAACTCCTGGAAGTGACATACCGGACAAGTGAGATATACCTAAAAATGGAAGGCTTGGCCTTTCAATTGATGCCAATTATGTTGGTGTGCATGATCAGATAACAGAGGTACAGCCTAATATATCCCGTTATTTGTTTGTAGTGTAATAATAAACTCGCTAGAAGTGGCAATTATACATCAATAGTCACGAAATTTTGCACCGGGTAAGAGTATAGGTCGAAAAGATGCCTACAATTTTGAATGATGATCTGATATTTTTTAGCGGGTGAAATGGACCATTACTTTTGTATTCAAAATATAAAAGTTTTATTTTTGGTCAATATTTTAATTCCTTGAGGACATATATATTTTGCAAAGTAGCCTACATATGGAAAAAAACTACTGACCTTTCCTCTGATGTAAATTGCAATTAAGTGTTTGCTAGATAACGGGCCTACTGCCTAATATATAATGGGTTCTGTGTAGATAACCACATTTTTATCCCATGCTACATATTGTCTCTCCAAAAGTTTATGTAACACCACGAAATATTCGCCCTAGACCCCTTAATTGGTATGCCAAAATTCATATCTCGACGAGATAAAGCGATTTAGCGATGTGTGCCCGTCCATTAAAAATTTTAAACAAGCTTATGGCCGCAATTATGAACCGATTGTAATGAATTTTTTAAGGAGGTTGAGTTCGGGCCAGAATAGAAATGATTAGTTTTTGGTGATGATCGTGAAATGTTAAGGGGATGAAATGGACCAAAAACAAAATTTTAACCAATTTTGTAGCGGCTCTGTAGGTCAAAATAATAACCCGTAAAATTTTAAACAAAGTTTGAGTTTATGATGAAGGAGAAGCGTACAAACCAACGTGAAGATCAGATAATACTTAGCGGTTTAAATGGACTGAAACTTTTGTGTGAAATTGTTAAAAATTTCAATAACGTAGCGGTTAAACAACGGAAGTAGTAGTACTACATAAATGGGTTTCATTACATTTTAGTTTGTGTGAACTAAATTTTCCTTTCCTGGTACAAAAATGTCTTTGTCATGCTAGATAACTTTTTGGTTTTGGTCATAAGTATTATACATTACATTTCTGATATTTGATAATTAAATTTCCACAATCATTGAAAAGAAGTTCCGTGGAGAGCGATTGTCCAGGGATAGTGGTATAGGCTATCCCATGGTCGGCACCGTCCGACTATAGACTGTTCTTACTTGTTTACTTCAATTTTTGAATTTATTTTGATTTCCTTGTATAATTCTTCTACAAATTGGATTTGAATGCAAATTAATGACTAAGTTTACTCCAAACACATAGAGCAAAATATAATACAACTTAAAACCTTCATATCTTGTATAGTTCTAAAAAAGGGAGGTTGAAAACAATTTTGCAGGGGGGTTCTATTCAAGTGAGCGGCAGTGTATGTGGCTGGTGGAGTGGTAGGGCCCAACGACTCGGTACTAGGTTCGGATGCGGCGATTTGCAGATGCCCTGGAGCTGGATGACTCGGTGTTCAGTAAATGACGGAAGAACGACCGCCTTCGGGATTCGTTGATGATGATCGGGTACTCGGTGATTCGCTGTTCGGTAGTAGGCTATTTGACGATAATCGGGAACTCGGTGATTCGTGTTGTAGATGTTCGGTCACTCGGTGATTCGTGTTGCAGATGTTCGGCCACTCGGTGTTCGTATGGTAGATCGGGAACATCACGGTGACGAACTGTTGTATTATTGCTACCCTGATATATGGATTTGGATGCAGGTTTGTAGGTAGTCGGAGATTAAAACATCTGATAGGCAGTTTCACCCCGGTGAAATGAAGACCACCTAAAACATTTATTCTACGGATAAAAACAAAATTTTTCAACATTAGTCTTGTTTGCGTTCATGCCCCCACTGAAGACAAGGACGGGCAGATCAAAGATATATTTTTTTCTAGCGCTTAGAAGAAACATATGACCGCTCTCCTGCACATAACATTAAAATTAATCTAAGCGATTCTAATGCCAAATTGGAAAGGAAAAGAAGAGAAGACCAAAGCCCAACAGTCGAGAAATGTAGTCTTCACAATGAAACGTCTGACAATGAAATGAGGCTGCGCTTAGAAAAAAAACATATGTCCCGTGTCCTGTCCATAACATTAACATTATTTTTAGGCGGTTTAATGCCAAAATTGGAAACGCACATATTCTTGGTCCAAAAGTCGGGAATTTCTACCCCCACAGTGAAACATGTACTAGTAGAACGAAGGATGGTAGAAACATGGTAGTTAGAAGTAGATTTTAGCATATCGACATTCAAAAGGGCATTTGGCTTTCATCAGATCAAAAATAAAAAAATAGATTACGTTGTGATAAATGGAAGACATTCATCAAGCATTTTGAATGTACGATCTTTCCGAGGGTATGTACAAGAGTTATGACTTTTTGACATTTTTTCTCAAAAATGATTTTCAGTAGTGAGAATGAATTATCTTTGTCCTAAAATAACATTCATTCCATTTTAGTATAAAAAAGGTTCCGCACAAATGACTTTGAAAAATGTTTTTTGTTGAAAAAATTCTATGAAATGAAAAAAATTTTTTTTTTTCAAAAAACTATTTCCTTTTGCACGAATGAATGGCCTTTTGCCTATTAATGACTAGAATAACTTTTATTCCATTTAAATTTAAAAAAAGGCATCGCACAAACTGCTCTTAATTTTTATGATATATGAAATAAGTTATATACACTGCCGCTCAGTTGAATAGAACCCCCTTGAAAAATTTTTTTCAACCTCCATTTTTTTCCGAATTATACAAGATATGAAGTTTTCAAGTTTTATTATATTTTGTTTCATGTGTTTGGAGTAAACTTAGTCATTCATTTGCATTCAAATCCAATTTGTATAAGAGTTTTGCAAGGAAAACAAAATAAAGTCAAAAATTTAAGTAAAAAATTTGGCTCATTTGAATAGAACCCCCCTTTTAAAACTTGGGAATACAGAAAAATTGTATTAGAATATTGATGCATGTTCACTCTATATTAAAAACGAAGAACTTTCAGTAATATTCAGTAAAAGTATATCCCTCCTGATTAAGGATACACCCGCATATCCTGCTTTGGCAAGGATTCTTTAAATAATCAGGTGTAATGGCCAACAAAGCTTGCTTTTTTCATTCAACAAGTTTATTTTTGGAAGCGTGCCTTCTCCTTTAGTCGCATATTTTACGCATAAGTCATTCCCATCCATTTTAGAGAATATTTATCACTGTAGAATATGGCGGCCCTCCAGGATATACGCATTTCTTTTCAAAAATTTAAGTTTTGATGACTCGAAGTGTACAAAAGTTTATAAAATCGTGATGAAATTTCCACTCGGGATATCCAAAAATGTTACTCACTACTGGATATGCCTGTTTCAGAACTCCTTTATAAGTTGTCGTGGGCAATTAGGGTGAAGTAAGTTGATTGCACTAAAAATGTTCTTCATTAATAAGTTTTTCAAGAAATATATTAACATTTTTCTTGAATACCGTTTTTGAGAGAGTCTGCCAGTAAAATCTGATTTACTTGTTATGTCATTTATAGATGTCTCGAGTCTTTACACTCATCTTTCATCCAAAAAAGTTACTAGTTCAATTTGATGCCATTTAGCCCAATCCGCTGGAGCGCGTGATAACTCTCGAACGAATCAACCTATTTGGTCCAAATTTAGATTTTCGTAATATGTCCAAACTTGGTTTAAGTCATATCGGTTCACTCCTTCAGGTTCAAAATTTAGTTTGGAATTTAGATTACATATAAGCCCATGCATTGAAGTACCTCACACACAAAAATTCAACATCTTTGGGTACTTCGCTCACAAGAGTTCAACACAAATGCAGTTTAAGGGCTGTTCGAGGATACTTTGGGCATTTTTACCAAAGGTACTCCTTGTAGTCCATGTTTCCTGACACAATGGTAAAAAAAACTATACTGTGACCAACTAAAATTACTAGTGGGAGATATTAATTCGGAGTGTTCACAATCATTAAGATAAATGCCACAAAAGTGTCGATATTTTTATCTACAAGTACTGTCCAAAGAAGTTCACAAAATTCTGAAAACTCCCTAAATGCATAATTTTTGCGGAAATGATTTGGTTGGATCTGTCATAGATAAAAGTCCTAATTCACACACAGGCTGATGGTGTATCTTTGTCGGCAAAGCCGAATGATACTTCTTTTCTTGTTTTTCAGAAAATAAAAGTCATGAATTTTCATGAGCTTGCTTCCAACCGTTGACAAGTTATGACAAATTAAAAACGCTTTTGAGCCAAGTTATTAGAGTCTTTGTTGATATATTTGCTTATTGTTATATATAAAATTTATCTAACTTTTGCAGCTATAAATGTAATTTTTACAAGTAAAAAGCGGTAAGCTGGTCAGAACTTTTATACCCTTCACCATGAAATATTCTGAAATAATTAGTTTCCTTTCTGTTACGAAAGTACCAATGTCCACAATTTTACGTGGAAAAGTTTTTTTTTACCACTGGGAACCCCAAACACTTAATTTTAGCTAATTCGGTCAGCAAAAAACTTAAATCGGGCGATATCTTTTAGGGGGGTTATTCCAAAACGTGGACCTATCGCCATAATTTTTGGTGGAGAACTTTCTTGGTCACTGGGAACCCTAAATACTAATTCGGCCACAAAATGTAGTTAAATACGTCAAAATACCGGAAATCGGAAAGTGCCGTTAAATGGGGGCTATACCCAAACCTGGACCGATACAGCCCATCTTCAAACTGCAAACAAAAATACGCACTTTGCCAAAATTGCGGAGTCCTTTTCAATTTTTGTGGATGCTAGGTTGATTACCACAGACAGAGGGACGGACATGAATGGATCGCCTCAGAATTTTTCCCTGATCAAGAATATATAAACTTTATAGGTTCGCAAATGATTATTTCACTGCGTTACAAACGGAAAAACAAACTTAATATAGCCTCCAATCCCTGGTGGAGGTTATACAAATGTTGCAATTCTTTTTCTAATAAATAGCAAAAACGGCGACGTAGCCTCAAACAGTACTGCGAGTAGAATTCGGCATATATTATCTCTACACGCAGAAAAATTTATGTTAGAAATATGTTTGGATCCAAACAAATATATGTTTGGGACCGGTTGCAAACAAAAATATGTTTGGATCCAAACATAATATGTTTAGGTCCAAACAAATATATGTTTGCAACATTTTGTAAAATTTTTCTCAATTTGATATGTTTGGGTAAAACATATTTTTTATGTTAGAACATTTTTGTCATGGGTGGAGAGCGGATGTTTGTCAACGAGAGTAATAACAGTGCTCTCGCGGCTGTGGGTATTGTATAATAGAAGACGTAGAAGCGAAGAAGGGGGCTTTGGTGGCATGTATGCGTCAAACTCGTGTGTTTCTTGTTTTGTTGTTGTTAACCAATTTAGTTGGCGAAGAAGAAAAGAAGAAATGATATGAATTATATTTTTTTTCTTTCTTCAGTGTTTTAGTTGCCTTTGTAGAGTCAAGACGGTAAAGTGAGTGAATAAATCAGTGTTTTGTGTTTTTTAAAGAAATTGTGCTTTTTAGTAAATTAAATGCCCAATACATTTTATAATTGGAAATTTTATAATTGAATCAATAAGGTGAAAGGAAATATTTTATTGGACAAGGAAGAAATCACATTTAATATTGGTAATTACATACATACTTATGTATATTTGAAATATGGCATATCCATATTTATTTATTACATTACATAATCATTTGATTCTAGATGCCGATTCCCCGCTGATGATTTCAACTATGAGGACAATTTGTTTTATTTCACAACTAAGGAGAAGCGTTCAACTACGTTTCTATATATTTTTCCTTTTTAAAAGTGTGACTATTTACAAATAATTTCAATCAGTTTTTCTTTTGTTAAAGTGTGTTATGTATTTCTTTGGAATTTGGTATGTACCTATGTGTTCGTTGTTCTTTTGCCTTTCAATAAAAAAACACAACATTTGTGTGTATACTATAGAGCAGGGACGAGCTTCTTTGCTTAGATCGTATAGTGAGGGCGCCCACTGAGTTGTTTTTGCATTTGCTTCTCTCTCTCACGTACAGTGTAAATTAATGAAAACAAACAAAAACATAATGTGGTTGTTGCTTTTTTCACTCACACGTTCATACATGTCTTCGCTTTGGTTGTATTTCTGTGGTCGTCGCTGCTATAGAGATAGCCAGTAAGTTCTTACTGAGAGCAAGTGAGCACACATTTCAAAGTGTTTTACATTGAATTTTACGCTCCCTTGCTCTCAGTAAGCGCCCACTGGTGCATGTGTTTGTTTTTTTTGTGCCTTTTGGGTTTGTATTTTTTTTGCAAACAAACATATAAAATGTTTGCACCCAAACATAAAATTGTTTCCACCCAAACATATCTTTGTTTGCACCCAAACATAAATATCTTTGCACCCAAACATATATATGTTTGCACCCAAACATATATTTGTTTCCACCCAAACATATATTTGTTTGCAACATATATTATGTTTGGGACTGTTGCAAACATATATATGTTTGCTGCAAAATATGTTTGGGACATATGTTAGAGAGGGCGTTTTTTTTTTGCGTGTATATCTCCCGACTCAGTGCATAAACGCTTTCCTATTTTCTAAATGTAAATTTCGGTGTTTTTAGTTGGCTTGCACGGACTCTATCAATTGTGGTAAAATAGTTATGTTTTGAAGTTTTGAAGACATAAAAGAGAATTATTTTCTTATGTTATCGACACAATAGCTGGATTTGAAATATTCGATACATGTCCAATCTATCTAATTTATCTAATTTAAAGAAGTCGTGTAGGTTGCACTTAGGAATTAACGAAAAGCATGCAGAGTCTATTCAGATAAATATTATAAAAGTAGCTTATAGAGAAAAAAACATATTGAGTTATTGAGCTGTCAGTGCGTTTTGTAAACATTACTCTCTGCAAAGAGGGTAGTAATGAAGTTAACCCAATGGAGGAATACTCCAGACTTAAGCAATCATATTGAGTTAATAAAATACCATGTTAGATTACTGTATAGCAATGAGCATTAAAAGGTTTATAAGATGGCAATAAAGGTTGAATATCAAAAATGTTTTAATTAAAAACTTTTTTAAATGTGGGACTGAAGTTAGAGTGTGATAACTGGATATGAACTTTAAAGAAAACAAGTAAAAAAGCATTAAGTTCGGTCGGGCCGAACTTTTCATACCCTCCACCATAAAATATTCTGAACTAAAATGGAATAATTACTTTTCATTCCTGTCCCCAACTTTAAGTGGGTACGTTAAAATGTCAGATAATGTTTATGTACATTTATGCTTCATTCGGGAGGCGCTTTTTAATGGTGCCTATATCTAACTATGTATGTTGACAATTTTTGGTGGGCTCGAAATTGGGAGGTACTGTTATATAGGGGTTATAATATAACATGGGCCTATGTAGACAGTTTTTGATGGGAGCCTTTAATGTCAAATAACTCCTAATTCGGTTAAAAAATTTAGCTAGAATCTTCAAAATATCGAAAATCGGTACATAACGTGGGAACTTCAAATGTCATTAACAGCTAGTTCGGAGGTATCTGGGCTATACGAAAATATGAACTTAAATGAACCGTTATATGGGGGCTATACCAAAACTTGGACCTATGTCCACAAGTTTTGTTATATAAGTTTATTGACATTTAAGAACTTTAAATGTCAAATTATAGCTAAATCGCTCTGAAAATTTAGCTAAAACTGTCAAAATAACGTAAATCGGGGGGTACCGTTATATGGGGGATATACCGAAACGTGGACCTATGTCCACAATTTTTGTTATATAAGTTTATTGACATTTAAGAACCCTAAATGTCAAATTATAGCTACATCGGTCTGAAAATGTAGCTAAAAACGTCAAAATACCGCAAATCGGAGGGTACCATTATATGGGGACTATACCAAAACGTGAACCTATGTCCACAACTTTTGTTATATAAGTTTATTGACACCTAAGAACCCTAAATGTCAAATTATAGCTATATCGGTCTGAAAATGTAGCTAAAAACATCAAAACACCGTAAATCGGGGGGCACCGTTATATGGGGGCTATACCAAAACGGGGACCTATGTCCACAACTTTAGTTATATAAGTTTATTGACACTTAAGAACCCTAAATGTTAAATTATAGCTACATCGGTCTGAAAATGTAGCTAAAAACGTCAAAATACCGTAAATTGGGGGGTACCGTTATATGGGGGCTATACCAAAACGTGGACCTATGTCCACAACTTTTGTTATATAAGTTTATTGATACATAAGAACCCTAAATGTCAAGTTATAGCTAAATCGGTCTGAAAATGTAGCTAAAAACGTCAAAATACCGCAAATCGGGGGGTACCGTTATATGGGGGCTATACCAAAACGTGGACCTATGTCCACAAGTTTTGTTATATATGTTTATTGACACTTAAGAACCCCAAATGTCAAATTATAGCCAAATCGGTCTGAAAATGTAGCTGAAAACGTCAAAATACCGTAAAGCGGGGGGTACCGTTATATGGGGGCTATACCAAAACGTGGACCGATATATCCCATCTTCGAACTTGATCTTCCGACGGCTAAAAAAATGTTATTCCCCAATTTTCAGCGAAATCGGTCAACAAATGCGACCTGTACGTTGCGAACGGACGGACGGACGGACGGACATGCATAAATCGACTCAGAAAGTGATTCTATGTATATCCCTAGAAGGAACTATGGGTCTATCTCGCTTCCTTTTGTATGTTACATACAAATGCACTAACACATAATACCCCTTACCACATAGTGGTGTAGGGTATAAAAATACGTTATGTTCGGACCGAACTTTTTATAATCTCTTTGGAATATATGTACCAAACCGAGAAGATATATGGTTAAAATTTTCAATATACCGAAAACCGGGCGGAACTTTTTGTATGGGGACTTTACCGTGGTCCGATGTTGTTCATTTTCATTTGGTATTATGTACAAATTTTCAAAATTGTATTTCAAATATTGTGAAACTTCTCTATTGAATTTATATACTTTGTGTCAATAATTCATATAAAATCAACTAACTACCCCTTAAAGTAGATTTACGTAACGCTACAGAACATTTTAAAATTTCATGATTTTTGGTCAAGTTGGGCCCCCCGAAATGAAATCCTGCGTACGTCCTTGGTGCTTCGTGTGTTTCAGAGAAAAATTGTTCGAAAGATCCATGGGCCAAACTGCGTTGACGGTTAATATCGAAGTCATATGTACCACGAACTGTATCGGCTATAGAATTACATCATATGGGTAGACCATGTCATACAACCACTAAAAGTGCATATACGAGGGCTGTTCGGAAACTTCTTAGCCTAGCACAAAAAGCGCGGTATAAACAGAAAAAAGTTAAGTGTTTTGGAAACTTCCATCTCTGTTATGAACACATGTTAAATTTTGTTTCGATCTGGCAACTCCTTCATATAGAAACAGGTGTTCAAAATAGACGCATCCGCAATTTTTTTACAATAGAAAAACGGCAACAACAACGGAAATTGTAGCCAAAGTGCATGATATGGTATTAAATGATCGACGAATAAAAGTGCGTGAAATTGCTAATATCATGGGCATCTCAAATGATCGAGTCCATTTAATTTTGCATGAAGAACTACAGATGAAAAAGCTTTCTGCAAGATGGGTGCCGCATTTGTTAACAGTCAATCAAAAACGCATAAGAATGAACATTTCTCAAGCTTGTTTGGATCGTTTTAAGCGAAATAAAATGGATTTTAAGCTTCGTTTCATAACTGTTGATGAGACATGGATCCACCACTATACTCCAGAGACAAAAGAACAATCAAAACAATGGACTGAAGCTGGAGGAAGTGCCCCAAAGAAGGCAAAAACAATTCAATCGGCTGGTAAGGTTATGGAAACGGTTTTTTGGACTTCAAAGGTATTTTATTGATTGACTATCTCCAAAAGGGTAAAATAATAAATTCAGAGTACTATTGCAACCTTTTGGATCAATTTAATGTACAAATTCGAGAAAAAACGTCCTGGCTTACAACACAAAAAAATAATTTTTCATCAAGACAACGCACCAGCGCACAAGAGTGTTTTAACAATGGCTAAAATCAACGAACTAAAGTACGAATTGCTTGACCACCCACCTTATTCTCCTGATTTAGCTCCCAGTGAGTTTTACTTGTTCCCAAATCTAAAAAAAATCCTTGCTGGCAAGCGTTTTACCTCAAATGAAGATGCAGTTACAGTTGTAAACCACTATTTTGAAGACCTTGAGGAAAACTATTTTAATCAAGGGATATAATTGCTAGAAAAGCGTTGGACTAAGTGTATTGAAGTTTAGGAGATTATATTGAAAAATAAAAATATTTTTGAAAAACTAAATATTCTCTTTCATTGATAGGCTAAGAAGTTTCCGAACCGCCCTCGTAAATAGGCCCACTTGGCGGTACTACGGAAAGGGAAGGCCAAGGCTTCAATGAAAAAAAAAAAACAATTATAAGGCGAGCTTAACGAATGTAATACTCGAAATTGAGAAAGAAAAAGTAACAAAACGATAGAGAAGTCCAAATCGCGGTTTAGTACGCGGATTTGTCAACATATATTTTTGCTGATTTTCCTATTTTCTAGGTATCTATATCCGCCGTCTTAATGGATGGATTAGATCGCGGAAGGACTCGTTAGATCCGTCGCGTAAAAAAACTAAATTCATGCGGGGTTCAAAGGAAATTACACATTACACTTTTAAATTTTACACGCAAAAAATAGGTTTTTTTTTAAGAAAATTCACGGATCAATTTTTGGTCATTAGACTCCAATTACTAGGACGCTGTAAGGAGCACACTCAAGAGATATACATTTAACGACGTAAAATCACGAATTCTATAATTCTATTATAGGTTTGGAGAATTATCTTGTTGCGCGTCCGGATAATTAAAAAAATTGAAAAAAAACCCCGAAATTCCGGCTTCAAAATGTCAGCATCAATTTTAGGTGGATATATCGAAAAATCATACACTAGTATCATGTTGCCCATCTGAAAATGTAGCTAAAAACATCAAAACACCGTAAATCGGGGGGCACCGTTATATGGGGGCTATACCAAAACGGGGACCTATGTCCACAACTTTAGTTATATAAGTTTATTGACACTTAAGAACCCTAAATGTTAAATTATAGCTACATCGGTCTGAAAATGTAGCTAAAAACGTCAAAATACCGTAAATTGGGGGGTACCGTTATATGGGGGCTATACCAAAACGTGGACCTATGTCCACAACTTTTGTTATATAAGTTTATTGATACATAAGAACCCTAAATGTCAAGTTATAGCTAAATCGGTCTGAAAATGTAGCTAAAAACGTCAAAATACCGCAAATCGGGGGGTACCGTTATATGGGGGCTATACCAAAACGTGGACCTATGTCCACAAGTTTTGTTATATATGTTTATTGACACTTAAGAACCCCAAATGTCAAATTATAGCCAAATCGGTCTGAAAATGTAGCTGAAAACGTCAAAATACCGTAAAGCGGGGGGTACCGTTATATGGGGGCTATACCAAAACGTGGACCGATATATCCCATCTTCGAACTTGATCTTCCGACGGCTAAAAAAATGTTATTCCCCAATTTTCAGCGAAATCGGTCAACAAATGCGACCTGTACGTTGCGAACGGACGGACGGACGGACGGACATGCATAAATCGACTCAGAAAGTGATTCTATGTATATCCCTAGAAGGAACTATGGGTCTATCTCGCTTCCTTTTGTATGTTACATACAAATGCACTAACACATAATACCCCTTACCACATAGTGGTGTAGGGTATAAAAATACGTTATGTTCGGACCGAACTTTTTATAATCTCTTTGGAATATATGTACCAAACCGAGAAGATATATGGTTAAAATTTTCAATATACCGAAAACCGGGCGGAACTTTTTGTATGGGGACTTTACCGTGGTCCGATGTTGTTCATTTTCATTTGGTATTATGTACAAATTTTCAAAATTGTATTTCAAATATTGTGAAACTTCTCTATTGAATTTATATACTTTGTGTCAATAATTCATATAAAATCAACTAACTACCCCTTAAAGTAGATTTACGTAACGCTACAGAACATTTTAAAATTTCATGATTTTTGGTCAAGTTGGGCCCCCCGAAATGAAATCCTGCGTACGTCCTTGGTGCTTCGTGTGTTTCAGAGAAAAATTGTTCGAAAGATCCATGGGCCAAACTGCGTTGACGGTTAATATCGAAGTCATATGTACCACGAACTGTATCGGCTATAGAATTACATCATATGGGTAGACCATGTCATACAACCACTAAAAGTGCATATACGAGGGCTGTTCGGAAACTTCTTAGCCTAGCACAAAAAGCGCGGTATAAACAGAAAAAAGTTAAGTGTTTTGGAAACTTCCATCTCTGTTATGAACACATGTTAAATTTTGTTTCGATCTGGCAACTCCTTCATATAGAAACAGGTGTTCAAAATAGACGCATCCGCAATTTTTTTACAATAGAAAAACGGCAACAACAACGGAAATTGTAGCCAAAGTGCATGATATGGTATTAAATGATCGACGAATAAAAGTGCGTGAAATTGCTAATATCATGGGCATCTCAAATGATCGAGTCCATTTAATTTTGCATGAAGAACTACAGATGAAAAAGCTTTCTGCAAGATGGGTGCCGCATTTGTTAACAGTCAATCAAAAACGCATAAGAATGAACATTTCTCAAGCTTGTTTGGATCGTTTTAAGCGAAATAAAATGGATTTTAAGCTTCGTTTCATAACTGTTGATGAGACATGGATCCACCACTATACTCCAGAGACAAAAGAACAATCAAAACAATGGACTGAAGCTGGAGGAAGTGCCCCAAAGAAGGCAAAAACAATTCAATCGGCTGGTAAGGTTATGGAAACGGTTTTTTGGACTTCAAAGGTATTTTATTGATTGACTATCTCCAAAAGGGTAAAATAATAAATTCAGAGTACTATTGCAACCTTTTGGATCAATTTAATGTACAAATTCGAGAAAAAACGTCCTGGCTTACAACACAAAAAAATAATTTTTCATCAAGACAACGCACCAGCGCACAAGAGTGTTTTAACAATGGCTAAAATCAACGAACTAAAGTACGAATTGCTTGACCACCCACCTTATTCTCCTGATTTAGCTCCCAGTGAGTTTTACTTGTTCCCAAATCTAAAAAAAATCCTTGCTGGCAAGCGTTTTACCTCAAATGAAGATGCAGTTACAGTTGTAAACCACTATTTTGAAGACCTTGAGGAAAACTATTTTAATCAAGGGATATAATTGCTAGAAAAGCGTTGGACTAAGTGTATTGAAGTTTAGGAGATTATATTGAAAAATAAAAATATTTTTGAAAAACTAAATATTCTCTTTCATTGATAGGCTAAGAAGTTTCCGAACCGCCCTCGTAAATAGGCCCACTTGGCGGTACTACGGAAAGGGAAGGCCAAGGCTTCAATGAAAAAAAAAAAACAATTATAAGGCGAGCTTAACGAATGTAATACTCGAAATTGAGAAAGAAAAAGTAACAAAACGATAGAGAAGTCCAAATCGCGGTTTAGTACGCGGATTTGTCAACATATATTTTTGCTGATTTTCCTATTTTCTAGGTATCTATATCCGCCGTCTTAATGGATGGATTAGATCGCGGAAGGACTCGTTAGATCCGTCGCGTAAAAAAACTAAATTCATGCGGGGTTCAAAGGAAATTACACATTACACTTTTAAATTTTACACGCAAAAAATAGGTTTTTTTTTAAGAAAATTCACGGATCAATTTTTGGTCATTAGACTCCAATTACTAGGACGCTGTAAGGAGCACACTCAAGAGATATACATTTAACGACGTAAAATCACGAATTCTATAATTCTATTATAGGTTTGGAGAATTATCTTGTTGCGCGTCCGGATAATTAAAAAAATTGAAAAAAAACCCCGAAATTCCGGCTTCAAAATGTCAGCATCAATTTTAGGTGGATATATCGAAAAATCATACACTAGTATCATGTTGCCCATGGAGTATTCCGTAATTCTTTCTTTGGGCATAGGTCTATCAAATGTAAGGTTAAGCCAGAAATACTAAGGGAACAAAAAAAAACTTGTTGGCTTCAATTTTTACATATTTTTCTTCATTGATGCTAACACAGCTTCCACGAATATTAATTTTAATGGTCGGCATTATGGGATCCCTCCAAAAAAAAAATTCATTTTAAAGAATTTCAGTCATACTATATAGAATATGTTAACAGTTCCCGAATTCAGAATGGCCGAAACTCGGATTCATCGATTGTAAAACATTTTTGGTTTTTACCATATCTCAAAAAAGGTAAAACTTAGGATTAAATCATAACGATCAATCCTCTAGAGAATTTTCATAGCTACAAAATTTTTTGGCTGCATTTCGATAGGACTTGCCGTTTCCAAGCAAAATCGCGAATACCTAAAATAAACCTAAAAATGTGAATTTTGACCGCGATTTATTTAAAAATCCTTCCAGCGATTTTTTCTTGTTTTTGGATTTTTTCTAACCAATGAACATTGCTGTTTCAAAATCCGCAAAAACTTCCCAGGTGTAAGCGGTTTTCACTTAAAGTTATTTAAGGCGCACCATGTATAAAATTGTTTTATAAGGTACCGATACAGTCTATACATTTTCCCAATTTGAAGTTATATATCTCAATAACGGTAAAAGCTACGAGAATATCAAAAAGGTCAGTCTTGTAGAAAATTTTTATAGCTACAACATTTTTTTGTACTATTTCGATAGGACTTGCGGTCTCCAAGCAAAATCGTACAAACCTAAAAAACCCCTAAAAATGGCAACTTCAATCGCGATTTATTTAAAAAGCGCTCCGGCTATTTTTTTGTTTTTCGATTTTTCTCATCTATGGACATTGTAGTTTCAGAAAACTTCCCAGGTGTAAGCACCTTCCATTTAAAGTTGCTTCAAGAACACAGTGTATATTATTATAAGGCATTCGAAAGTTTTGCGCTATTGTATTCATGTAGAGTCCAAAAGGGCGGCACAAAAAAACGATAAAAATTTTTCGAGAGGCCTACAGCCTATTTTTTTCATTTGATCCAAAAACCTTATATATGCAATTTTATGGCGATCGGTTAACGTTAACCCATACCTCCTGAGCAAACTTTGTTTCCATAGTAGTGGCTAACAAACGAATTCTACAGAAATGTATGACAACCAGGCCAGATTTTGATATTGCTCCAATATGCATATATTGGCAATTACAGGGAATTTGGATCCTATAGTATTAAAATCCGAGCGTTTTTAACCACAACAATGAGCTGATAAAATATTTTCATAGATTGGAAAATTATTGTGGTTATCGTCAACCGATCATCATAATTTTTTGTAGAAATCGTTTTTTAGCCACAACAATCAACTGGTCAAGTTTTACCATCCATTGGAACAAAAATGCGGCCTTTAAAGCATTTTCGTGAAAATTATTTTGGAAACAAAGATCGCTAAGATTTTTGGGTCAAAAGGAAAAATTTAAGCCCCTTTCAAAAAAAATTGTTGTCCTTTGTCCAAATAACCTGATTGGTATGGGTATCCTGATAAAAGTAATAGATCTGTAAGGATATATTGCTTAAGAAGGTTGCTCGTTTAAAATTGTCCTCTTCTATGGGACCTTCCGATAATACTCAGACTTTGTAATAGATTTCGCTGTGAGGCCAACTCATGTGGGAACTAACTACGTCGGTCTCCTTAAATGATTCTCGTATGAGTCTCCTTTTCGCATTTTTCTAGACGCAATAGAGGGAAAAATCCATTTTTTTCTTTTCGGTAGGTTCAGTGTGATCAACTGTTAGGAAGGAGTGTTCAGAGTATCATTGATGGCATTATGCCCGTTCTTTTGTTCCCATGTCTGATATACACATATATGTATGTAGGTCTACTATTTTCACTGTAACGATATCTCTGACGTATGTTACGACGTCGCACAGTGTTGCCGCGTCGATAAAAATCAAAAAATGTGATGTTAACTTTTACATATCGTCTGCTCCGTCGGAAAAGGTCGTAAGTCCCTCTCTCTGTATTAAAGATTTCTGTATTAAAGATTTTATTATGGCGGTAAAGACAGTATTATTCGTTTATTTATTCCGCTTCAATACCTGTACTTTGTTTGATAAAATTCCGTCGCGTTTGGGAGATAATTGGATGTCTTTGGACTTACGACCTTTTCCTTGTACTGTTTTGTATTTTTGTAGGGACTTACGACCTTTTCCTATAATTTACGGACGTTTTTTTATACTTTTTTATACTTTACAAAACAATGTGGAAAGGGTATTATAAGTTTCACCCCATTTTTTCATATCTTGACGAGATAAAGCGATCTAGCCATGTGTGTCAGTCCATCCATTAACAATTGTAATAAAACTATAGGCCTCAATTTTTGGACCGATCGTCACGAAATTTTGTGGAGAGGTCGGGTTCCGACCAGAAGTGACACCATTAGATGTTGGATATGATCGAAAGGTGTGAAATGGACCAAACACACAATTTTTACCCCGATCGGAGCGAAATTTTAAAAATGATTTAAGTTTAAGAGAAAGAATAAGCTTGCAATTTAACATGGTGATGAGATAATTATTAGCGGATTTAATGGACCAAAACTTTTGGGTGAAATCTTATACATAAAAGACAATGTGTGTATGTTTATATGTTCCGCATAGACTCAAAAACGGCTTAACCGATTTTTTGAAAATTTCAGAGAATATACAAAGAACAACCGGGGTGAAAATAGGCTCTATATTTTTTTGAATTTCGGGACAGGCCCTATTTTTTGAAAAACGCTTTTTTGCTAAAGTTCTAAAAATATCGGTCAGAAAATTAATTTGCGAGGCAACGGTTGTTGAATCTCCGACCCTAAGTACTTATTCCATGTAATTTTCAGATTATGCACAGGGATGTCCCTTGGTGGAAGTAGGCTATATATTTTGTTGAATTTCCGATTTCCTGTGCCCTATATTTTAAATGCGCTATATACATATATAAAACTTACGAACGATTCCGTTTCCCCAATCCTGGGTACATATTTTAGCAATAAGACCCAGGGTGGTCCGAAATACCAGATGTTATGCATAACGAATCTTTGGTCTTATTGGAAAGCAAGTGTTTAGATTAGAAGGCAACATATCGGTAGCTATAGTTTCATCAGGTATATAATATACATTATAAGAAGGTGGGCACAGTTGGCATGCCTCAAGTCATCAGTTATTTGGCGGTATGTTAAAATTGCATATCGACACCAACATTTCTGAAGATTTTTATACCCTCCACCATAATATGAAGGGTATAATTAAATTTGTCATTCAGTTTGCAACATATCGATATATTCAGCGGAGACCCTATAAATTATATATGTTATTGATCACAGTAAAATTCTAAGTCGGTATAACCATGACCGTCTGTCCGTCTTTTGAAATTAAGATCAGCTCGCAATTTTAAAGATAGATCTTCGTGATTTGGTATAGAAGTTTCTATTACTTTTAGGATGTTTGGTATTGAGGCCTTCATATAGCCCCCATAGAACGGTACCTCCCGATTTCCGTTTGTTTGAAGGTGTGGTCTCAATATTCCTCCGAAATGGCTGAAATTTGGTATTTATTCTTCGTTTGGGGTATAAAACTTTCTCCCATACATTTGTCTATATAGTTCCACGCCTTCATATAGCCCCATAGAACGGTGCCCTCCGAATTTCGGTATTTTTGGTTTTGTCTGCAAACCATGTAGAATCTTCAGCATGTAATGTCTTCCTGGGATTAGGAAGCTTATCATCAGAGCTTTCAAAATCACCGTAAAAGCCATAGGAAACTAGAACCATTGTCTAATTCCATTCCAATTTCATACTTTGTTAGCAAAAACCATGATGTCTTCTTAGTTTAATAACATTTCAATCAATTATTATTTTACAATAATTTAATAATAAACATTGCACTTACCCGCCCCTTAGAAGGTATTACTTTATTCAATTCAGAATACAAACTAATCTCGTTATGTTAAAAATGTCCCTAGAGAAACCACAAATTACCAAATAATAAAGTTAGGTAAGATATACGACAGTAAAACAGTAAAAATCTTGATTTTTTTTTACAATTTTTTCAAAATATGAGGTATTTGAACACATACAGCATCCCAATTTGTATGAATGAAAAGGCCAGAAGTCCTCTTTCATAATCAGTTCGCTTATAGGTACGGTGACCAACCGTACTCTATTATAGAGGACAGTACTCTATTTTAGGTGTCCGTACTCTATTTTTTCAACGTACTCTATTTGTCCTCTATTTTCATCAAACGTACTCTATGTCCTCTATTTTTGATTTGTTTTACAAATACATCTGAATACAAAGGTAGTACAATGAAATCCGAGAAACCTAGGCAGAAATTTAACCAAATATTGTCGCTGTTGAAATGAAATCAGTCGTTTCATACGCATCGTACAAGGCTTATACAGCGATCGTATTTTTTTGAAATTTCTTGCTCCAATCGGTACGGAATCCATCGATAAGAAACCTTTTTTTCGGCCAGGTTTTCATGCAGTATGAAATGTAAGCCGGTGAAAGAAATGTCCAAGGATGTCTCTATCATGGCGATCTTGCATTATCAGTTTACTCACGGCCTAAATGTTGTCTGCCACAACGGCAGTTTTTGGACCACCCTTACTACTTTCTTCGCTTAGCAAGCGTCCACTGCGATTTAATCCATTAAACCAGTTTTTCACAGAGCTATGTCAGTAGTCATACGTACAAATTTTTCGGTAAAGTAGATTGAGTTTTTGGGATAGAGCTCTACGTTTTGCACGGTCAATGAGGACGCCCCTTTCAGAATTAGCGGCAAATGTCACAGATATAACCATCGTGTCACCTGGTCTGACGAATGATTTCGTTTCTCTTGAAGTACAAGGTTAGCCGTAAAATATATTGATTGTTTGGTAGAGAGCGGGAAGGATAGATATCCTCTACAATCAATTTCGCAAAAACTCAATTTACTTTACGGCAAACCTTTTACGTGTCTACCAACTTTTCGGAGTCGACTCATTTTTGTTTCGACTCCGACTTCGGAGTCGACTCCGAGAATAATTTCTAATAGCACTCAATATGAATAAAATATACACAAGTTTCCACCTTTTTCCTATATGTTGGCCTTTTGCTGAGGTATCCCTTGAAAATAACATACGTAACTACAAAACTTCTTTGTTTAAAACTTCTACGATTATAATAAAAATACAAGATCACTGAAATTTGAAACTCTGTGTAAGAGGTTCTGAAGTGTGCACACTTTCCCTCGGGAATATGAAACTCAAATTCGATTGTCTTGGAATTTTATGTTTGCTTTAGAGTATTAATTGGACCAAAAAAGTTCTTGAAATTCATTTTTGATAAATGTAGAAAAAAATTGTTGTCCGGGGTTGGAGCCAAGTTATTTTGTCGACTCAATCTCCGACTACATCATAATTTCTCGACTCCAGTTGAGACTACGTAACGCTATTGACTACTGACTATAGGATGTTGCTTCATCGCGTCGTCATGGCGTAGAAAATTGTGAAAAATGGTTGGGCGAAAATAATCACAAGTAAATTCCATATTTTTTGTGCAAATTAATTCTTTAAGTCCTGTAAAAAACGCAATACGTGGTACGTCAAACCGTATTGAGTACGCTTACGCTAGAAAATGTTAAGCTTTTCAATGGAAATGGTAAATGACGCCTGGCATTGTTGTCTAGCCCCGAAACTTTTGTAGTAGCCCTCGTATGTGTACTCTATTTTCATCCCAAAATATTGGTCACCGTACTTATAGGGGAAAATAGATTTCAAATGTAAATTTTCGTTGCAATATAGAAATTATCACATTTTTGTTCAAAAGTTTAGTCCACAGGCTCCGCCAAATATCATCCGATTATCATCCAAAGGTGTAGGCTAGTTATTTACATTGTACCCCAACCATGGATGACGTTAAACATTATATCTGAACTACATTAGCTGTAATATTCTTTTAAATTATACATTTTCCAGTGGACTTACGACCTTTTCGTACTCAAATTTGTACGTTTTGTGGACTTACGGCCTTTTCCGACAAGGGCAAAACATATAGAAAAACGCGACATACTACCATTTTCTTTGTATCATACGGCGTGTTTTGACTTGTACTATCATCCTGTAACCAAAACGCGATTTCCCAAAAAAGTGGACCTTTTCCGACGGAGCAGGCGATATGTTTATGTTTTTTTTACAGTGTTTTATTTTTTCTTACATTAAACACATCCGATACAAGGAATCTGAGAGATTTTTGTCGATATGTGCATCCATAATAAAGTTATAGCTCTATAAATATCAAATATATTTCCCAGGTGATCTAAGGCGATAATCATATGAAAATTAGACGACATTAAAATAACAAAATTTGTTGATAATACTAAAAGTATTATATATGGGCTATAAATATAACGTTTTAGTACAAAAAGTCGACATTAACTGCACATGGGCAATGTACCGTTATCAAGAAATCAAAATTTAAATTTGATAAACAAAATTCAAAATTCTTAATATTTAGTAGAGCAGATCTTTTGATTGCCACCTATTGACACCTTGGCTACTGTTTTCCATTAATTGGACATCTCTTCCAAATTAAAATGTGTAAAAACATTCTGCCCATCCCTGCAACCTTCTGAGATATATCGGTTCAGATTTTATATAGCCCCCATATATATCTTTTCCGATTTTGCTTCAATTCGCTCAATTTTTGATGAATAAACTTCAAATTTAACATGGGATTCCTCAGGCCCCTGTTCAGTTTTACCGTTGGCCTGGGTTGATGAATGTTTGCACAAGTACTTATGAGGGCACAGGTCTAATTTGAAGGTTATTTTTCAAAAATTGGCCAATTTATAGCACAATCGGTGAAAGATATATATAGAGGCTATATCATAATCTGTACCGATTTTTGCGAAATCAAATCAAAATCGGTAAAACTGAACAGGGGTCTGGGGAAACGTCCCATGTTAAATTTGAAAACTATTCATCAAAAATTGAACGATTTATAGCAAAATCGGGGTAAGATATATAGGAGCTATATCCAAACCTGTACCGATTTTCACGAAAATTGGTGAAACTACTCAGGAGCCAAAGAAAATATCACATATTAAATTTGAAGGCTATTCGATTAAAATTGACCGAGTTATAGCAAAATCGGGAAAAGATATATATGGGGGCTATATCCAAATCTGAACCGATATGGACCAAAGTTGATATCGACGCCTCCAAACAATAGTATGCTAAGTCGACTTAGCATGTTTTCAAGTTCTTTACATTTTTATATTTAACGTCCTTTAACTTAAATTCTGTCAAATTTTGGTAATGATCGGACAATCCGAACAGAAGTTATAAACAAATATTTACTTAGCATAGTACTGAAGGTCAAAGAAATTTCCAAACTTTTAGAGCTTGTCCTGCAAAACTCGCTTTTCAGAACTAGCAAACTATTATCTGGAGGTGTCGAACGTCCTTTAACTTAAATTCTGTCTAATTTTGGTAATGATCGGTCAATCCGAACAGAAGTTATAAACAAATATTGAATTAGCATAGTACTGAAGTTCAAAAAACTTTCCAAACTTTGAGAACTTCTCCTGCAAAACTCACTTTTTAGACTTAGCATACTATTATTTGGAGGTGTCGATATATTTCATTCCTGTGCCCTCATAAGTACTTGTGCAAAAATTCATCAACCTAGGTCAACGCCTTCTATTTTTGTCCACATTTGTATGGAAGCGGCAACACTGTGCGTCGTACCATGAACACATTGGCAGAGCCCTTTGGTACCTTGGTACAGATGTTGCAGATGTTTAAATGGACGATGGATGTTGTAGCTGTTAATTCCTATGTTCAATCCTCTTCTAAGTCGTTTTTTGTACTCGAGAAGCCCTCTGTCAAGACTTTTATTAAGGAACTTAGGAACCTTACACTGTTCACAATAAAAAGTATACAAGTTTTTAAGTCATTCGCAATAAAAATTATAAAATTTTATTGGCATTAAATATAAATGCGAACTTTAAAATAAACTTCCAGTCATAAAACAACAACAGTCTCATAAATACGAGTGATAATAATTTTAATTGTATTATTCATATTTAATGAAAATTTTTATTGGACATGAAATATATTTGCGCAAATGCCAATAAGGAATAATTTTAATTAAAGGTCATGACGATGTACATATTCGTAGGAATGTATGTACATGTATGTATATACAAATGGGCAAAGTGTCCAATCGTGTGTACACGTATGTAAATGTTTTCATATGCCCGTTATTATATTTAATAGAATGTTCCGAAAATAGTGGGAGCACTTTCCAAATTTTTTCTGAAAACAATCATAGGAGTCCGAACTCAGACTCGCGTTATATTAAATATCATCTTGTAAGGTCGTATTAGCTACGCGGGAATACCAAATGCCCATAGCTTAGAAAGCCTTTGGATGTGAATGTTTTTGTCAAATATCGATTTGATCATCGCATCCACTGTTCCTCCCATAAACCTAGCACGTTATCTGTATCTGTTATCTGATTACTATAATCGCCTAAACTAGACCAAAACCAATGTTTTTCACAAATTGGGGTTTAGTAGAATTTCCGGACTTCATTCTGACTTCTATGTATTTCGATTGTTTCGCACTATTATTTATTAATTTATTTTTCCCTTGCATGCAAATTGGTAAGTTGACTTGAGTAATACGAGTATGCAGCGGTCTTTTGTAATTGCAACGCAGCAAAAATTTGGAAGCCACAAATAACCCATTACAATGTTATGCAAACAAGCTACTTTTTTCATCACCTGTATTCTGAAGAATTATGGATTATTTTAAAAAATTTTATGAGTCAAATCTATTTACTTTACTCCTTACTAACCCAGCAAAATAAATTGGAAGCAGTGCAATGTGTACTAGTTCTGTCACGGCATGTTTTGATGCAGTTCAAACGGAGTCGTGAAAAAGGCACTCCAGTCCTCACATTTTAACTGCATTTGGATGCAATCCAAAGAATCGCATCCACTTGTCACATTTTAACAACATCCGGATGCAGTTCAGCGGAGTCGTGAAAAAGGCACTCCAATTCCTCACAATTTAACAGCATCCGGATGCAGTCCAAACGGAGTCGTGAAAAAGGCACTCCGTTCGCTACATATTATTAGCAGTTGTTAGAGATCCCTACATGTACATAAATCAGTTTGTACATCTCTACAGGCAGCGACATAAATTTTCCAATAAGATATAAGCGTGTTAATATTTTCAAACATTTGTTAATACAAACTGAATAATATTTCATTTGTGAAAATTTTTCCGGTAACTCAAGAGAAGAAAATTTCCGAATGGAGTGCTGTTGAAGTACATGTCGAAATCTTAACTGGTGATGGGAAGACAACCCATTTAGCAAATGAAAAAAAAACTGTTCAGCTTGGAACAAATGGAGAGCGGAGGAAACACACAAGTTTGCGATTGAATTCAATGGAGAATTTTCATAATTTGTGTTAATGTAATAAAGTTCTTTATATTTTTGTTTTACACAAATAATGCATTTTATTTGTTCTGACATATTTTGTAATGGCTTGCACAATTTCCGCAGAATGCCTGTATCTAAACACGTGCTTTGGACTGCCTCCTATTCTACCCCAAAGGGTTAGTTAAAATACAGTGCCAAAAGGTCAGTTAAAATGCAGTGCCAGAGGGTCAGTTAAAATGCAGTGCCAAAGGGTCAGTTAAAATGCAGTGCAATGGAGTGCCTCTTTCCGTAGTCACGCTCTTGTAAAAATCATGAGTGAAAATGCATAATTTGATGCACTTCCAGATCACTTGTACATATCATTTAACTGCCTCTTTGGAGGCAAACTTTTTGCTGGGAACTAATGAACAGAGCGTGTGTGTCCGACTATAAAAAAGAGAGTTTCGTGTTCACAGTCGGAAAACAATTTCGTTGTTAGAAAATTAATTTTTCACATTTAAGGTAAAAGTGCATCGATCATATTAAATATTTGTATGTCGATAAGGACCTGGTTTAATGAATTTAATCGTGGCCGACACTCCCTAAAAATGAAGATCGTTCAAAAAAGGCCCTTGTGTCAGAAACAACTTTGTCCATGCGGATAATTCAAGATCGCCACGGTGCACCCACTTCTTATTTTATTCAGTACTGTTAATCAGGCGGAAACCATTGCAACAACAAGATAGTTGTCCGAGTCGATGTTAGCTCTTCGAATCGGTCGTACCTTCAACACTCTCAACTTGAGATTTGATCTTTCACAAAATACCACTGTCAGCCACATTTCGTGGTGGGATCTTATAATCCGAAGGTTAAGTATTCCGAAAAGGGGACCAAAGATAATCTTCTTTCGAATCGGAGATCGATCATATGATCTTCCTGGGCCATCGTTAAATGTATATCTTTGATCTGTTTGCCTTTACCTTCGGCTTGGGCATGAACGCATATAAGGCTTATGTTGTTGTGATGTTTTCATTCACCGAGATTAATTTGAGGACTTATCATCCGGTGTTTGTTCTTAGGGTAAACATGCAACTGGCTGCAAAAATCCGTGTTTTAAGCTTTGCTTAAATGTTCACACTACGTCTTCTTACCGTCGACAGTTGTATCCAGTATGTCAAGCATTATAAAACTCCTGATATTTCTATGGATTCTTAGGAACCGGTTTTCGGTACTTGACAACAGATGTTTTGAAGTTTCCATAGTAAATTTTAAAGCGTTTATTTTCCAATGATAGATCCTTCAAACTTGTTTACACGATCAAACAAATGTTGGGCAAAACTGAGATGGGAACTTGATTTGACTAATATGAAATCACCAATCTACCACGATTACGAGTTCAAGATAAACCCCTATCAGAGAATCTAAAGAAGGACTTTTTAAGAAAAGTTCTTACATAGATTCCAGGTCATAACTAGTTGTTGTTAACGAAAAAGCAGGAAACCTGGCTAGGGCGAGATGCTACTCTAACGAAGTTTCGAATGCCGAATTATAATCTAAATGGCCACACAGGGTTGAGGCTGTGAAGGTATCAAACAAACAACCAAACAGGATCACAGGAACTACTTTCGGCAAAAAACTACACTTGTGAGAAAATTTTAAACTTTTGTGAAGGACATACGTGAAGGAGTTTTCCAATAAATAGTCAATCTAAAAAATGATTTAAGTTTGAGAGAAATATTAGGATGTGCAAAGGTTGGTTTCGAGTCAGTTACCCCTTTGGTATTTTAAATTTGATTTAGAACTTTCTGTTCACTATGGAAGTGGGCATGAACTTGCACATTCAAAAACTACAAAATACGATAAATCGGGCGGTACTGTCATATGGGGCATATACCAAAACAGGGACCAATATTAATAATTTTTGTGGCAAAAGTGTTGTGACCACTAAGAACATCATCGAGAGGTACCGAAAATCGAGAGGTACCGTTATATGGAGCATATACCAAAACATGGACCTATATTGACATGTTTTGCTGAAGAACATCAAATTTAAAATTACGGATAGTTCAGTCAAAAATTGTAGCTAAAATCCTCAAAATACCTTAAATTGGGAGGTGCCGTTATATGGCGGCTATACCAAAACGTGGGCCGATATAGCTCAATTGAGTACTTGACATGTCTACGGAAAAAAGGCAATTTTTAGACGCTAGAGTGATTACAACAGACGGGCTGGCTGACTTGGCTAGATCGATTTAGAATTTTATCCTGATCAATAATTTTTAGATTTACTTTGGCAGTTTAATTGAGATGTGTGTTTACTTATTATTTTTAAAGTAAGCCAGCTTAATCTCATATTTGTTGTTTTCAAATTTAAAAAACTAAAAGTTTTTAAAGTGGTTGTAGTTAAAATTGGTATACTTTAGGGATAGGCAGAAAATAGAAGTTTCGTCCAACGCTAAATTTTAGAACGATTACGACTAGTTTCGCCCAATGCCTCATGATGAGTCCAAGGGGCATAGGACAAAACTAGTCGTAATCGTTCTAAAGTTTAGCTAATTAACTGATGCACGTTCCTTATCAGTATGTCGTAATTGGTCTTGAACGACGGGTAGCCCATCAGGTCCTGCTGCCTTACTGTGCTTCAGATCAGAATAGATCCCTATTCTTATTGGTGATGATCGTGAAATATTTAGCGGCTGAAATGGACCAAAAACATAATATTTATCCAATTTTCTAGCGGCTCTGTAGGTCTCAATAGTCCGATCAACGCGTAATTTTAAATAAGGTAAGAGTATATCACAAAGGAGAAGCTTGCAATTTGAGATGGCGATCGGATAATATTTAGAGGGTTAAATGGACCAAAACTCTTGTGTGAAATTTGTGAAAATTTTTAATATACAGCTTATATCTTAATTCCTGGAAGTGACATTCCGGACAAGTGAGATATACCTGAAAATGGAAGGCTTGACCTTAAAATTGATGCCAATTATGTTGGTGTGCATGATCAGATAACAGAGTTACAGCCTAATATATCCCGTTATTTGTTTGTAGTGTAATAATAAACTCGCTAGAAGTGGCAATTATACATCAATAGTCACGAAATTTTGCACCGGGTAAGAGTATAGGTCGAAAAAGATGCCTACAATTTTGAATGATGATCTGATATTTTTTTAGCGGGTGAAATGGGCCATTACTTTTGTATGCAAAATATAAAAGTTTTATTTTTGGTCGATATTTTAATTGCTTGAGGACATATATATTTTGCAAAGTAGCCTACATATGGAAAAAAACTACTGACCTTTCCTCTGATGTAAATTGCAATTAAGTGTTTGCTAGACGGGCATACTGCCTAATATATAATGGGTTCTGTGTAGAGAACCACATTTTTATCCCATGCTACATATTGTCTCTCCAAAAGTTTATGTAACACCACGAAATATTCGTCCTAGACCCCTTAATTGGTATGCCAAAATTCATATCTCGACGAGATAAAGCGATTTAGCGATGTGTGCCCGTCCATTAAAAATTGTAAACAAGCTTATGGGCGCAATTATGAACCGATTGTAATGCATTTTTTAAGGAGGTTGGGTTCGGGCCAGAATAGAAATGATTAGTTTTTGGTGATGATCGTGAAATGTTAAGGGGATGAAATGGACCAAAAACAAAATATGCACAAAATATGCAAAAAAAATATGCAACAAACAAGTGAGCCAATGCTATAGTAGGGTCGGGGCTGACTATGTGATGCCCTACACCACTACCCCTGTTCATAAGATTTTGACTAGTAAAATTCAAAATATTAAAATTGGGATAGCTTAGCGCCTTTGCTCTGAATGTCTTCATTAACACAGGTCAATTTTTTTGAACCGCATTTAAGTGCATCGGCAGTACAACCCAAATAAAAAATGGAAAAGTGGGATGTACGTCAACCATCAATAGGCTTCTTTCTCTGTTAGACCCCCATCAACCCCCAAAATTTCGTGAGGATCCGATTAAAATTTCGTAGTGTGATTGCGCAAAAATGGAAAAAGGGATGCATTGCCGACTATTGCGATATCTCTGTTGTTTGAACACCTATGACAACCTACATCACATCGTTGTAAAGGTGATATTTTCTACTTTCCTTGCCAGGTTTTGCTTTCGATTTTTATTTTATTTATTTATTTCAAATATTTATTATAATAAAAAATTACAATAAAAGTATATAAAAAATAGCACTAGCATCTAAGGCTATCTATCGGCTATTGCTTTCGATATACCTCCTACAGAAGGGAGATATTAACTTTGAAATAAAACGTTGGTCTTTTTTCCAAATACTTTTTTCTCACATTCCGACCCCTGAATAATATCCGACCATTATCAAAATAACACCCAAAATTTCGTGACGATCCAATTAAAATTGCGACCTGTAGCGTGAAAAAGTGGAAAAATGGGATGTATTACCGACTATTGCGATATCTCCGTTATTTGGATACCTACGCCAACCTGCTTTACATCATTGTAATGATGGGATTTTTTACTTTCATTGTCAGACTTTGCTTTTGGAAGGTCCCGAACCGAAGCTGTGATATTCGTCATTATTATTAAAATCGCAAAAATGAAAAGTTGTGTTGTATTAGCGGCTATCGCGATATCTTCGTTGTTTGACCACCTACGACAACGTAACATCACCAAAATCAATACACGCAGAAAAATTTATGTTAGAAATATGTTTGGATCCAAACAAATATATGTTTGGGACTGGTTGCAAACAAATTAATGTTTGGATCCAAACATAATATGTTTGGGTCCAAACAAATATATGTTTGCAACATTTTGTAACATATCTCAATTTGATATGTTTGGGTACCAACATATTTTTTATGTTAGAACATTTTTTCATGGGTGGAGAGAGGATGTTTGTCAACGAGAGTAATAACAGTGCTCTCGCGGCTGTGGATTGCTGTTTTATAATGAAGAGTTGTGTGTATTGTATAATAGAAGACGTAGAAGCGAAGAAGGGGGCTTTGGTGGCGTGTATGCGACAAACTCGTGTGTTTCTTGTTTTGTTGTTGTTAACCAACTTAGGAGGAGAAGAAGAAAGAAGAAATGATATGAATTATATTTTATTTCTTTCTTCAGTGTTTTAGATGCCTTTGTAGAGTCAAGACGGTAAAGTGAGTGAATAAATCAGTGTTTTGTGTTTTCTTAAAGAAATTGTGCTTTTTAGGAAATTAAATGCCCAATACATTTTATAATTGAATCGGAAAGTTGAATGGAATTATTTTATTGGACAAGGAAGAAATCGCATTTAATATTGGTAATTACATACATACTTATGTATATTTGAAATATGGCATATCCATATTTATTTATTACATTACATAATCATTTGATTCTAGATGCCGATTCCCCGCTGATGATTTCAACTATGAGGACAATTTGTTTTATTTCACAACAAAGGAGAAGCGTGTTTGTTGTTCTTTTGCCTTCCAATAAACAACCTCAACATTTGTGTGTATACTATGGAGATAGCCAGTGAGTTCTTACTGAGAGCAAGTGAGCACACATTTTAAAGTGTTTTACATTGAATTTTACGCTCCCTTGCTCTTAGTAAGCGCTCACTGGTGCATGTGTTTGTTTTTTTTGTGCCTTTTGGGTTTGTATTTTTTTGCACCCAAACATATAAAATGTTTGCACCCAAACATAAAATTGTTTCCACCCAAACATAAAATTGTTTGCACCCAAACCTAAAATTGTTTGCACTCAAACATAAATATCTTTGCACCCAAACATATATATGTTCCCACCCAAACATATATTTGTTTGCAGACCCAAACATATATTATGTTTGGGACTGTTGCAAACATATATATGTTTGCTGCAAAATATGTTTGGGACATATGTTAGAGAGGCCGATTTTTTTTGCGTGTAGGCATCTTCCTCTGTAGGATCGCCATTAGCCCACAAAATTTCGAGACGATCCGATCAAAATTGAGACCTGTAGCGTGATTACAAAAAAATGAAAAAATGGGATGTATTGCCGACTATTGTGATATCTCCGTTATGTGGCCACCTACGCCAACCTACTTTGCATCGCTGCACTATAGGTAATTTGCCCTGTTTTTGAGACAAAAATTAATAACAGCGGAATTAAAGGATTTTTTAACTTTTTAAATTAGTTATGTGTAAAAGTGAGATAAAACAAAGATTTTTACAGATAAATTCGGATATAACGAACAACGGTTATAAGCAACTACGTATATAACGAACAAAGCTATATCTTCCAATGCAATTTTCATTAGTTTTCTTACACACAACAAACTGTTGAAAACGATCACGGTAATAAATAACACAAATTTTGTCCCCGCGAGTAGATTTTCCAACGAATTGTTACTACAGTTTTGTATATTATTTGAATATACGTTAATAAAGACGAGTTTAGTACTCCTTTAAACCGTATCAATGATTAATATGTAATAGAGAGATACAATAAAGCTTACTACTGCCGCACCGTTTATAGAAAACCACGGATATAACGAACAATTTGTCGCCATTACTTATTTTACTTGCAATGAAATTGTAAACAACAATATTTTTTATATTTATTATTTATTTCCTCAAACCAAACTTCCACAATTTTTAGACTTTTTATTGAGAAGTAACCTAATAAAATCTCATAAATATCAAAAAACGGGCAAAATCGGGTTTTGAAACCCAGTAATACCAATGCAGAAGACTTTCAGTAATGTGTTCTAGGTGGCAAAATCACGGCCAAACACGGCCAATTTAGTATAAGTCCATATAAACTGAGTTTAAGAAAAATAAAATATTTATTTCTGACTTTTTGTGTTTTTTGGTCGCTACCCAAAATGTTTAAGCTATATTATACATTAAAGAAATTCCTCTCGCAATTGTCAATCTATTCCATATTACACATATTTATATTTGGTTTATTTTTCCGCGGTTTTAAATACATTGAAATATGCCTTACAATATATATTTTTTTAGTTCTTCTTCGAAATTCTCACTTTGACTATTTTGAAAAATATCATTCATATTACTAAATTTTGACATGTTCTTTTTTCAATGCCAACTAAAAAATTATTATTATTAAAAGTTGCAAAATCGACTTTTTGCCTCAAAAACTGGGAAAATTACCTATAGTGCGCTGTAAAGATGGAACTTTCTACTTTCATAGCCGGACTTTGTTTTTGGAAGATCCCCAACCGAAGCTGTGATATTCGTCATTATTATTAAAATCGCAAAAATAAAAAGTTGGGTTCTATTTGCGACTATTGTGATATCTTCGTTGTTTGATCACCTACTTTACATCATTAGAAAGGTGATATTTTCTACTTTCATGGCCAGGTTCTGCTTTTGGTATACCCCATATTGAAGCTGATATATTCGCTTAAGAAAAAAACGTTGTCTTTTTCTCCAAATAAGTTTTTTGCCCATTCAGACCCCTTAATATTATCCGACCATCACCAAAATCAATAGGCTTTTTCCCCTCCGGGACCCCCATCAACATCCAAAATTTCGTGACGATCCGATCAAAATTGCGACCTGTAGCGTGATTACAAGGTTTATATACTTTATATACCAAAAAAATTTAATTGTTTATGGTGCTCTTTAATTTATTAAAAATTCTTTAGCTTTATCACAGTGTAACTGTAGAAGTAAACAATATATGATCTTGACATTTTGGTTAAAGACTTAGAATTTAGTCCCATATTACCATGTAATGACAGTCATACCAAAAACCGAATTTAATTTTTTTAAATTAATATCCATTTTTTGCGATTTCACCCCTTGTACATCGCCATTATATCATATAAATCATTATATATAGTAACTATAACATAATGGTGGACCTGCACACATTGTCTTATGTAGGGTGACCACAGACATTAAACCAAAGCACGACATACTGTACAACAATAACAGGGAAAATGAAGACAAAAACACCAAAATGCAAAAAATTTGACCCACAGCTATTTTCACCATTTTTGACATAACTCAAAATGCGCAAGCAAGACGCAAGTTTTGTTTGCGCAATATCAAAGACAACAATCAAGAGAAAAATACAAAAAAAATGTCTCACGACCTTCTCGACACTCTTTTTTGTTATACTCCAATACATTTAAAAATTATGCAAAATCTGGACACATTTTTTAAACACATTTCTACAAGACTTTTTCAGTACAATTTTTTTAAAATATTAAGAATTACCTCTGTTTGAAATATCCATTTTGAAAATGCCAAGTTTATGTAGCAAAAAGTAGCAAAATTTAATAATTTTCACATGTTTCTTAAATTTTAAAAATATGTTCAACTTTAACACTGTGCTACACGAAAAGTAAAGCTATTTTGGCTAGGGAGGTAGAATTTTGTACTCGTTAATCCTGTCAAGACAGATTATCAAAAATTTGTGTTTCAATTTTTCGATTAAAACCCGTTTTTTTCAATCACGCCCCAACGTGCGACGTCCGTTGAGTTCGGACCAACTGTTGATGTTCCTATAATTTTGAGGTAGTGAAAGACTTCGTCTACCTAGGCACCATCGTAAACACAACAAACGACATCAGTTGTGGAATAAAAAGAATTTTATTGACCAACAGATGCTACTTTGGCTTAAGTAAGCAGTTCAAAAACAAAGTCACAGCTCGTCGAACAAAATAATGCTTTACAAAACACTGATACTACCCGTGCTGATGTATGAAATATTCTTCGAATGATCTACGGACCAATCTGCGTTGACGGTGAATATCGACGTCTTATAAAACACGAGCTAGGCTAGGCCATAAGAATGAGAATGAGCGATGATGAACCAGCTAATAAGGCGTATAAATTCGGGCCACATGGCGGCGCATTTAGAACTGGTAGGCAAAAGAATAGATGGCGCAAACAAGTGGATGAAGAGATGACAAGGAGCGGTATTAAAGAAAGCGAAGCAATAAACAGAAAAAAATGGAGATCTTTTCTTAGTTCGGCCTATGGAACAAACGCCTCTGTAATGGGCCAGTCAAGTAAGTAAAGTAAGAAAGTAAAATTCGGTTCAGATTTGAATATAACTATCTTATATATATTCACCCGATTTTAGGTATTTGGTGCACCAATTTTGATGAAATTTGGAATGCGTGACCGAATTTGGTCTAGATAAAAGTTTGCCAAATTATATTGAAATCTGTTCAGATTTGGATATTGTTTCCATCTATGCAGTATAATTTCGATAATCCGGACACCACATGTTTCAACGGTGTCCTACAGAATAGTGAAAATTAAATATTTTCTCGTGGCAGGCGTATAATACTTTTTAAATTGTAATTGCTAAAATCGAACAATTAAATGAAATTTACTCGTTGAAGTAAAAAATGATATACGTAAAAAAATAGTGAGATTATTCTTCTCAATAATCCGAATATTTTTAATTTTCATCCATATAGTCGGTATTGCCCATCTTTGGTCCTTTCCTTTACTGTGCAACAAGAGACAAATTTTCCCAAATTACGGAAAAAGTCCATCAGGTGAAAGTAGATCTAGAAATATGACGTTTTTAAATTTAAAAAATAGGGGGCAAGTATGAAATTTCATCTCTTTGGAAATTAAGATTCCTTGAAATCTTCGCTTGTTAGGTGTATAGTACCTTTGGACACTTTACTGACAAGATTGAGGCGAATATAAATAAATACTATTAAAAAAATATGACTTTTCCCATACAAAAGTTCCAGCCAAGTCGGACTATAGGAAAGGTTTGGAATTAAATGACTAACATTAAAATAAATAAATAATTCGAATATACAAATTTCGAATGATTTGTGATATAAATGCTAGTCTCCAAGCTTAGCCTTCTTCCACCCACTAAAAAAAAAACACCATTCAATATGCCTGATGATCGGTCTAACCACCCGTGAAACGTAGCATAGTGGTTGAATGTGTGGGACTTCGGTGGATTCCTAATTTTTCAATGTACCTATTAGGTCTAAATAGCTCAACTCGAAAGAGAATTAATTCAAATATCACTCTAAAAATGACCTTCGCCTTAATAAGGCAAAACAAAAAAATGATTTCAGCATGAGCCAGGCTGGGATTCGAACCTGGGACCCCAACAACCAAGTGACACGGTTGCAGGCGTCTTAGCGTTCTAAGCCACCATCAACTTGTCAAAGATTCCGATGACAAATATTGATGATCAAAATCTTCTGATACAGAAGAACAAATAAAATAAAGGTCGAAAAAAAAAGCTGCCTTAGTATTTGTAATAAAGCATTGAAAAATAGGTTTACCAGCCAAGTCGGACTATAGGAAAGGTTTGGAATTAAATGACTAACATTAAAATAAATAAATAATTCGAATATACAAATTTCGAATGAAAAAAAACACCATTCAATATGCCTGATGATCGGTCTAACCACCCGTGAAACGTAGCATAGTGGTTGAATGTGTGGGACTTCGGTGGATTCCTAATTTTTCAATGTACCTATTAGGTATAAATAGCTCAACTCGAAAGAGAATTAATTCAAATATCACTCTAAAAATGACCTTCGCCTTAATAAGGCAAAACAAAAAATATTAATAATATTTATTTATGGTAACATGGGGCGCCTTCGCCACTGGGGCGGGTACGCCATCGCCGATTTTCTCGCAAAATACAAGTGCTAGAAAAAATATGTTAAAGGCAAAATTGTGAGTTTAAGGAAGATCTCTCATCTCCCAAAAGTTGGCAGTTGTGTCATAAGTATGATAGCGGGTGCACGTGGTTTTGTGTTTTTAGGGTATTGGGAAAAATAATTATGGAAGATGTTTTTTGTGATATCTTCTTTACCTTTTGTGATATCAAAAATATATTTTATACCATTAGAAGACAACTACTGAAGAATATAAATCCCAATAACTTGCATGAAAAAAACAATAACAAATGTCAATATATTCATATTATGAGATGTGTTGGGGGTGGGGCGCCTACGCCATGATAGGGGTATGGTGGGTTAATGTCAGAAATTTGTCATGTTTAACTTCAATTCTTTATGCCATAGATATACCACACTATAATGTGAAGTTAAAATCAAATAGTATCATAAACGTATCTTGTTTTGGTTATATTATGATTTTTGTACCTAAATTCAAGGAACCTATCAATTAACCCCTAGAATCGGTTACTATTTGTGAATTTTAGAATAATTTTTGATTATTCAATAGAAAACATGTTCCTTTTTCGAATAATGTTGATATTTAAGGAAAAATTATGGTAAATTACAGTTGTAGAGTCCGTTGGAAAATGTTCAATATCGATGGCGAAGCTGCCCCATGGGTGGGGAGGCTTCGCCACTTTTTTAACATTTTGTAAATTCTCAAAAATAATATTTTAAAAACAAAATTATAACCGCTTATATATCAAAACTTATAGACAAGATACGCTAATATTTGTACCAAAAATAATATTTGAAAAAACTTTAACGGTGTCGCTATGAGAACATATTGAACAAAAACGTGGCGAAGGCGCCCCATGTTACCATATAACCTATATCCGTGCGGAGTTATTTTTTTCATTATTTCTCTCCCATCGGACGCCTCTCCAGGTGGTGGATAGGGGAACGCTCAGATATGGCGGGTACCGCAGAAATAAAATATGCGGGGCGAGCCAAAAGAAAAGAATGGAAAACGGCAGCGTCTGACCAAAAGGATTGGCGGCAGCAAACTGCGTCTGAACTCCAGCAGGTGCGGCTGAATTAGGAGACAGAAAACTCTAAACTCTTCAGAAGGCAACGGGAAACCACTGAAGTAATATCCCTTGAAAATCATACATATAACAATGGAAGTACAAAATAAGGAACGGCCCTCAGTCTCCGGCAAAAAGAGGGTGCTAAGAATCCCCGGAGGTAAAACAAAAAGAAAACTAAAAATTGGGACCTGGAACGTAAGAAGTCTGTATGAGCCAGGAAAATTAGATAACAAAGTATGCGAAATGAACAGGCTAAAAATAGATATACTTGGTGTCTGCGAAACATGGTGGACTGGATGTGGAGAGTTTAAATCCAACAATGCAAAAATATGTCACTCTGGAAATCGGGAGGACATCCATAGGAAAGGTGTCGCTGTAATTGTTGGCAATAACATAATCCCCTATGTAACCGGATGTGTTCACATGTCTGAAAGAACTATGATGTTAAAAATTATGGCAAAACCACTAAATCTTAACATAATTCAAGCATATGCTCCTACATGCGATTCAAGCAACGAAGATGTAGAACAATTTTATAGCGAAATAGAGCAACTGATAAAAATCACAAAGCCCCACGAGATTACTATAATCCAAGGTGACTTCAGTGCAAAAGTTGAGTGTGAGGAAGTAACTGGTACTACTGGAAAGTATGGACTTGGCATAAGAAATGAAAAAGGCGATAGACTTGTTCAATTCTGCCAAGAATACAAAATGAAAATATCAAACACAACTTTCTGCCGTCATCCAAGGCGACTGTACACGTGGATATCCCCAAAGGACAACCGAGGTAATATCGTAAGAAACCAAATTGATTACATCATAATAAACAATAGATATTATTCCTGCAAAACAAAATGTTCTACATTTCCTGGGGCCGATGTACCATCAGACCATAATTTTTTAATGTGCAACATTCGCATCAAACTTTCTTCCATCCGTAAAACTAAAACGAGAGCAACATCAAATATTGAACAACTCAATGATCCTATAACCAAGAACGTGGTGAGAGAAACCTTAAACACTAATCTCAATGACATCGACTATGAAAACATAAACAGTTTATGGAAAAACATAAAAAATTTGATCAATTTCAGTACAAACAATATTCCTGCAACAATTCCGGATCAAGAGATCCGAACAGAAACACGTGCTGCAAAGACTGCACACATAAATAGTCAGTATCAAGAAATAGAAGTTCTGCAAGCATTACATGATGACTATAATCTCCATAAGAAATTAAAGGAAGTGTCAGGTGTATATCGTTGAACATCACCAAGAATTTTATTCGACGACAACAACAAAGCTGTATTTGACATCTTAGAAAGGAAGAAGACATGGAAAAATTACATAAATGAGTTATATACAGATAATGAAAGGTCGACATACAACATTCACTCAATGCAAATTGAACCAACTGGAAGCCCAATAAGTGAAGAGGAAGTGAAAGTTGCAATAAAAGCATTAAAAGATAAGAAGGCAGCGGGACCGGATGCAATCCTTCAGAATTACTAAAACTAATAGATGATTTAACCGTTTTGTTCAACAATATCTATAATACAGGCGTATATCCCAATGACTGGCTTTTGTCAAACTTTATCGCCATACCGAAAGAAATAATGCACGAAGATGTAGCGATTTCAGGTTAATAAGCCTAATGTCTCATGCACTTAAAATTTTCCTTCGAATCATACATACAAGGATCTATCCGAATGCGAAAATATATGGGAGCAACACACTTTGGGTTTAAAGAAGGAAATGGATACAAGAGAAGCACTATTAAGTATACAAGTATTAATTCAAAAATGCAGGGATATGCAAAAATACGTATTTTTATGTTTTGTGGACTACGAAAAAGCTTTTGACACAGTCCAACATGACAAGCTTATCGAAATTCTTAAATCAATAGGAATTGATGGAAAGGAGTTAAGATGTATACAAAACTTATATTGGCATCAGGTTGCAAATATAAAAATTAATGGAGAGACGACAGATAAAATTCCCATATCAAAAGGAGTAAGACAAGGCTGCATTTTATCGCCACTATTATTTAACATCTACGCAGAAAGGATATTTAGAGAGTCGGTGAATAAAGAAAAACTGGTGTCAGAATTAACGGAGAACTAATTAACAACATACGCTATGCCGACGATACCACACTACTATCAAACAGTATGTCTGGGCTTACAAAATTAATAGATAAGCTAACTCAATGTAGTGAAGAATATGGCTTGAGAATAAACACGAAAAATACGAAATATATGATTGTCAGCAGGAAAAGCTTACACAAACCAACACATCATTGTTGATAAACAACGCTGAAATTTAAGCGTAAACAAATTTAAATATCTTGAGTATTGCTTATTGAAGAATGGAGTACATCAACTGAAATAAAATGCCGCATAAAACAGGCCAGAAGTGCTTTCTTCAAATACAATAAAGTCCTAACAAGCCATGATATAGTCCTTCCTACAAAACTCCGCTTTATTAAATGCTACGTTTGGTCCGTGTTGCTGTACGCAGCTGAAAACATGGACAATAAAATCTGTGGATGAGGAAGAACTAGAGGCTTTTGAAATATGGTTATATCGAAGAACACTCAAGATTCCATGGACTGCTCGTGCAACAAACGAAGATATTTTAAGAAGAATGAATGCTGATAGACAACTCCTGAAAATTATCCGAAGAAGAAAAACAGGGTACCTCGGCCACCTAATGAGGAACAACAAATACAAAATCCCACAAGCGATTCTCAAAGGAACTATTGAGTGTAAACGAACCAGAGGGAGACGAGAAACTACATGGTTACGGAATATACAAGACTGGACACATATCTTTGATGAAAGAAATCTATTAAATGCTGCAAAATGTAGACAACTCACCATTGCAGAATGAATATTATAAATTATATATTGTAATGAATGAACAAAAAAAATTATGATCGCTAATATCCGAACACGGATTTGCAAATAAAGAAGAAGAAGATAACCTATATACAAAACTAATGTATCGTAAATTAATTAACTAAAACCATGTCGTCAATATTAAAGCGGCATTTCGAGCATATTTCCACAGAAGCTTTTTCGCCACAGAGAACAAAAACTGCCAATTTATGTCTGTATATTCTGAATAAAGGATTATAAACTATAAGATATATATTAAAATCTAATATGTGGCTATTCAAACGTATACTTCTAATTTTGTTCATATTCCAGAAACTGCAAATTGATACTTACTATGTCCTAATGGTACTCTAGTACTTTTTCCCATTTTGTGCTAAAACGTACCCTTATTCCAAAAACTTGAAAAATTGTGATTTTCTCTAAACAAAAATGGCCATGATTAACTCTAGATCCTTCGATTTTCTGCTAGACAATTTTGGTCCAGAAGAAACTATCACCATATTTGCATACGTTGATTTTAACATTTCTGATTGAGTTTTTTGAAATTTTTTACTTTTTGAACAAATTTGTATAGGAAACTTATGTTTTAATAGGAACGCTGGTTTTATAGGAAATTGTGTCACCTTGTAAAAACTGATTTTGTTTATGTCTATATTTAAGTCTTTTTACTCCAGATTTATTGCTGTGGCGGAATATCTGGAGAGTTTCAATAACATAATTATGATCCAAAATTTGGTCTTCTTCATATTTTGTCCAAACTTTAGTTTCAGTTCGAAGATGCGGAATTAATATATATTTAATCTATATTTACAAAAATGTCACTAAAATTTTATGCACGATATCTTCTAAACGGGGCAACTAATTTGGTCCAAACTACGGTCAATGCTTCCTGG